>NW_026884415.1:0-5542 GCF_032173495.1 Musca vetustissima | reverse complement strand
AACCTATGACTTAACCCGAATATTGCTGTATTTTTTCGAATTGTGGGACGGAAACTTTCAGCGTCTCTAGTATCGTGGGCCGCTGAATTCAAAAATTTGATTTGTATCCTTTTTTCTTATCAGGACAATCGACACGATCAATTTTTGGGCTGTGACCGTACCCTTCACCACATTGGGTATATTGTACATATGTATCCTAACAATTTCATGTCAATGTTCCCTCGAAGAACAAACATATGCCTTTCCGCAACCTATACTAAATTCGTTTGCGTACAATGGGACAAATGTATGTATGTTGTAAATTCTGATACATTTGCGTATACATTTGTATGTATTTCTATGTACAAAACACATGTTAGGTTTTATCTGCATTTAAAGTTATTTTTTTGTAGAATTGTTTATGATATATGAACTTGAAATTCGTTTTGCTTTAAGGATCAATTGTATACACGTGTATATATATATATATATATATATTCTTTTATTTATAAACAAATATTACATCTTTTGATTAGAGTATGTTCTGATTTCACAAAATAAATTAAAAATTTTTTTAAGTATCTTAAATTTAAAAAGAATAAAAATGTGTTCAGGGAGGTTTTTACAAAGTATATTCGTTTTCTCAATTGGGTTAATTGGATGGTTGTATTTGATAATTGGATGGTTGTATTTGAAACAAGTGAAAAAGGCGGTAAGTTCGGCCGGGCCAAACTTTAGCTTTTTGAAATAAAATCCTCAGAAAGTGATTCTATGCATATTCTCAAAAGGAACCATGGGTCTATCGCGATTTTTTTATACCCTTCACCACACTGTGGTACAGGGTATTATGTCTTTGTGCATATGTTTGTAACAGGCAAAAATAATCGAGATAGGCCCATGGCTCCTTTTGAGAATATGCATAGAATCACTTTCTGAGTTGATTTACGTCTGTCCGTCCGTCCGTCTGTCCATGTTAAATTGTAAACAAAGTACAGGTCGCCTTTATGATCCGAATTGGATGAAATTTGGCACAGGTCACTTAATTGGCCCAAGGACGAACCCTATCGGCATAGCTCCCATATAAAGGTACCCCCAAATTTTCGGTATTTTGAGGATCTTTAGCGCGTTTTTTAACTGAATTCGCTGAAATTTGGTAGCTCCCATATTGGGTAGCAAACCTCCCTACCAAAAATTACCCCTACCCCCCATTTTCGGTATTTTGAGGTTCTTGACCGCCTTTTTTAGCTGAATTCGCTAAAATTTGGTACTTTGAGTTCTTATTAGGTAGCAAATCTCCCTACCAAAAATTATAAATAAAGGTCAATTTTTTCGGATAGCCCCCATATAAGGTACCCCCAATTTTCGGTATTTTCGGGTTCTTGGGCTCGTTTTATAACATAATTCTCTGAAATTTTGTACATTGGGTTCTTATTGGGTACCAAATTACTCCGCTATAAATTATAAATATTGGTCAATTTTTTCTGGTAGCCCCCATATAAGGGTACCCCCCAATTTTCGGTATTTTGAGGTTCTTGAACCAAATTCTTTTATACCCTTCACCACACTGTGGTACATGGTATTATTTGGGAATATGCATAAAATCACTTTTTGAGTCGATTTAAGCACGAAATTTGGCACAGCGTAACAAATTAGGTCTAGAATGATGTGTGTTAAGTTTCCTGAAAATCGGTTCAGATTTATATATAGCTCCCATATATATTTTTGTCCGATTTAATGTAAATGGTGTACCAAAGTCCCTTAATATCTTTCGGTGTGAACTAAATTTGGCACAGCGTAATGAATTAGGTCTAGATGTGTGTTAAGTTTCCTGAAATCGGTTCAGATTTAGATATAGCTTCTTAATCTGACCAAATGAACAATTTAGTATCGGTTGCAGAATGACGTGTTTATGGTTCCAATTTCATTTTACTGGTCCTTTAAAAATGCGACGTCTGTTAGGATTCATCTGTTGAATATACTCAAAGTGGTGAAGGGTATCATATAGTCGGCCCCGTCCGACTTTACTACTTTCCTTACTGGGTTATTTCTATATCTGAATATAGTTTACAAAATCGTAAACGCGTTCTTTTACCTCCAATTCGCTATGATGTACACAAATTCGCAAAAATTTAAATGAAATCGAATGGAAATACAAAGATCCGATGCTATGTTGAATTTCATCCAAATCGAATGATATATAGGGACTTTATTACACCATTTACATTAAATCGGTCGAAAAAATATATGGGAGTTGTATCTAAATCTAAACCGAATGTAGCGGACCTAAGCACACATCAACCTTGAACCTAGCCTTAATTCAGTACACTATGACAAATTTCGAACAAATCGAAAGATATATAGGGACTTTGGGACTATGAGCTATATCTAAAACTGAAACGATATTTCCCAATTTTAATAGGGTTTGTCCTTGAGCCAAACAAATGACCCATTAAAAGCCGAAAATTCGGGGACAACCTTATATTGGGTCTACCCGAAAAGATTAATAACAATTTACATGTTTTAGTAGAGATATTTGCTACCCAATGAGAACTTTGAAGTTCGAATTATATATGTATTTGTCGGAAAAATCCAATATGCTAAAATTCCTCTAATTGCTAAGCAACCTATTCGGTATTTTGAAGATTTTTTTGCCTTTCCTAATTCATGGTGAATAAAACACTATTTCCTACTTTATGCCTTTTTGGATAGGTTTGGACATGTAATGGAAATAAGATAGACATCTATTTAATATTGGAATATACAAGTAATCACTTTAGGAAGGCATTTTTTGCATGCCAGGAGCTATATGCAAATCGGACTCGATATCCGTATGTTGTGCAAAATGTTGTCGCAATCGGACAATTCTTGGGGCAACATAAATATAAGATCGGACTAAAATATATATGGGAGCTAACATTTACAATTTTCCGATACCTCTACAAAATCAGACGAAATTATTTATATTCCGAAAATTTTTTCCTCAGAAACTAATGTCAGTGTTGGCCATAGTCTCAGGCGTCGTTGACGATCTAATTTATCATTAAACTGTAATGTAAGAAATTTAACATAACATAGGCATGCGCACTAAAACATTCAAACGCAAACTAATAGAGAAAGACGAACAGAATTTCAGTATTTCCTTGAAAACGTGTTGAGAATTGGTACTTGAAACGCTGTTTTCCGAATAACTGTAGCTGATGCTACGGATAAAAACATAACAAACACAGCGCTTTATTCACATACATCTCCGAAATAAATGTAATTAACATAACATATTTACAAATACGATTAATAATAACCAGTAAGGAAAGTAGTAAAGTCGGACTTTGGATATATTTACATATGTATCCTAACAGACGTCGTGTTTTTGTTACATATCTGTATCTGAACCGATTTCAGAGAAACTTGCCAGAGACTAATTTATATTACTTCAGTACGTTGTGTCAATTGGCCTAGCTATGGATCTTTTCACGAAGCTTAGCAACATCATTCTAGACTTAATTTAGTACCCCATAAAAAATTCGTGCAAATCGAAAGATATATAGGGACCATTTACCTTACATCGGACGAAAATATATATGGGAGCTATATGTAAATTTCAATAGGGTCACTTATATGGCCCAAGGACGAAGGCCATATAAGTGACCTATGCCAAATTTCATCCTATTCGGATCATAAATTCGACCTGTACTTTGTTTACAATTTAACATGGAAAGACGGACGGACGGACATGCATAAATCGACTCAGAAAGTGATTCTATGCATATTCTCAAAAGGAACCATGGGTCTATCTCGATTATTTTTACCTGTTACAAACATATTCACAAAGACATAATACACTGTACCACAGTGCGGTGAAATGTATTAAAATGCTACGCGTTCACAAGCATAAAAAAGGTATAACACATTGAATGAAATATGATAGCTGGATGCATTTACGTAAAAAAAAACAATATATTGAAGATATGATTTTGCCCTGACGGACTTGTGGGATTAAAAGTTATGTTCTAGATTGTCACTTTCACAAACATTAAAGTGTATTTTTAGTGGAAGATTTAATGTCTATTCTTTTCCACAATAGATATTTAGGTACTATGTAGGTACGTGTGTATTTAAACACAAAATATTCATTCAAAGCAGGTCGTCACTGCCTATGTGACGAAATAATAGCAATGAGCGTGTCAAGTGATAATTAGAATAAGGATGAATTGTAACCATTGTATGCTTAGTCTAACAACGGTGCTACAAGTGGGTTAAATAAACAGACAACGTCGTCACATTTCAAAATAAAAAATGCAAAGTGTATTTTTTTTGAAGTGAAAAAAACATAATTGCAATGTTAACCATGTAGAACAGCTGGTATAATTGTACTGAGGAAAACCCTCATAATTTACATATATAATTATACCACAACTGTTCCACTCTATTAACATCGTAAAACAAAAACCAGTCGTGCATAATATAACAATATATCAGGTCATTATAAATTCAAGGGAAAGATAATTTGATTTGAAATAAAATTTTAACCAAGAAGAAAAGTTGAAATGTCGGGTAGGGCCGACTATGTGATACCGTTTACCACATTGGGTATATTCAAGAGATGCTACACAAATTGTTAGTGCAAGGTACAGTAGGATATGTAACAAACGTCCTTCTATAATATTTTTGGTCGATAGAAATATTGATCCTATATCCATCTTTAGCGATCGTCATATCTCAATTTGCTGAGGCGATCTAGACATGTGTGTCCGTCCGCCCGTCAGTCTGTCAATTATAATTTGTAAACACGATACATGTCATAGTTCTGGCCAATGGAGACCCCTATTGCTTTTGGAAATGATTCGTTTATATTTAGGGGATGAAATGGACCAACATTGTTTTCTCTTTTTTCTGGTCGCTCTAGAGGCCACAATTATGACCTGAACACCACAAAATGGCCATGGAATAAGCATGTTAGTTTTGATGAAGATCGGTCAATATTTAGCGAGTCAAATGGACCCAGACTTTTGTGTGAAAAATGACACAATTTGTATTCTGGAGCGTGGATATGTCCCAAAATATATATTTTCATCCCTTTTTCGTGTGTCAAGTTTTGTTGAAATGGTGCACCAAACTTTAATTCTGCTCAATTGAAAGGAAAATAACGAAAAATAAATATAACCAGTAAGGAAAATTGTAAAGTCGGACTGGGCCACTATATGATACCCTTTACCTCTCTGGATATATTGTACATATGTGTCCTTACAACCAGCCCTTACCATTGGACACATTTTTGGAAAACGATTTATAGAAAAAGTGATGCACGCTATTCGTTACGCCGCACTGTTAAAAATTTAATTTTAATCAGGCACCCGTTAGAAATACATATGAAAGCTATGGCAGCCTCTGCACCAATTTTAACAGATCCCAGTAACGTCATTCAAGTCTCAATTTGATACGTTGTGCAAAATTTCGTGTTAATCGGACAAACATTATGAGTTTTGTGCACCATTTATGTAAAATCGGACGAAGATATATATGGGAGCTATATCTAAATCTGAACCGATTTTCAAGGAACTAAGCA
>NW_026884414.1:0-56685 GCF_032173495.1 Musca vetustissima | reverse complement strand
CTAAAGATTTCCTGATGGTGGCATAGAGTGATGGAGAGAGAGACAGCGGAATGGAGGGGAAAGGCGGGGATTCCTAGCTGCATTACAAAGCATGTAACTTGTTGTAAAAGTGCCTTAGCAAATTAAGTTGGCACTCTTTAATAAGATGACGTTGACGTTATGTTATAGTCCCGGTTGTATTTTTTCTTGGGCATGAGTTGACTGGCTAAAGTTGACTGGTCGGTTGGCTGGTTGGTGGTGGCTGTGCTTAATGCTGTTAAAAAGCCACCATCAAATCATACAACATAGCCGGGATTGAGACAGGGATTCAGCAATGTGTTATTGATAATTTCATTGATATGATGTTAACCGATGATGGTTTCCTTGCTAAGGTTATTAGCTGGTGGTATGTGCCGTCTGTCTGTATTTCTATCATCTGTTAGAAAACGGGGTGGAGGTAGTTAGTCTTTGTTGTTGTTTTTTTATTTTTCTTTAAGTTTTTTCTTTCTTTCTTCGCTTTATTATGATATATCAGTAGTGGAAAATCAGCGTAAAGCAAAACGTTGTTAGCGGTTATTGTCTATAAAGACATATGAGTACAGCATATGGAGAAAGCATTTCTTCTTCTTCGACATCATCATCATCGGCATAGCCTAGGCAACATTTTTCATCACTTCGCCATGGCTTTTACTAGAGGTGTATGAAAAAACAAATTCCCAAGATTAAATTGATATGTTTGGGAAATATAATATTTCTTAGGAAAAATTATTAACACTTAACCCTTGTGGGAAGGGAGTAGATATAGAAAAGTTTCGAAGAATATTATTTCATTCCAATGTGCAAATAGTTTCACGAAAATGTTTCATGAGTCGAAGGCGTCGATTTTTAAAAAAAATATGTTTAAGAAACTATGCTAAGCCAAAGATTTTTAAAAAATATTTTAAAGAAGCTTTACCAAGTCGTAGATTGTTAAAAAATATTTTTTAGAAGCTATACCAAGGGTGGCGTAGGGGATGGTAGATATGAAGCAATGACTCTGATATGCTTTAATATGGCTAATACGAGCAACGACTCTGATAGGCTTTAATATGGCTAATACGAGGCTTATCTTGGTTCCTCCTTCATCTCAATTGGGGGCATAGACCTCCCCGCGGTGTCAGCTGTCTTAGCTACTTTCGTCACCCATAAGAACTATAAAAAATTGGTTGAGGCATCGGGTTAGTTGCCCACTCTCGGAAAAACGCAATACTACAAAAAAGCAACGAAAGAAAAAACCAAACCCCTTAATGTTGACGACACCGCAAATATATAAAGGACCACGATCTGCGAACCTGCACTTGAAATGTGCGCACTTTGTACAGAACAGGTGCAGTTTTCGCTTTGGCGGATATACACAATAATTACAAAGTCGATATTATTGCCTTACAGTAAATGCGATGGGAAGGGACAGGCGTAAGTAAATCTGACGATTACGTACTGTATTATAGCTGCCATGAAACGAGACATGAATTTGGCCGCGGATTTATGGTTAACAGGAGAATAAAATAGCTCGTCTCCAGATTCACTCCAGAATATGAGCGAATTGTTATAATCCGTATAAAAGCGAAGTTTTTCTACATCAGTCCCAATTGCGCCCATGCTTCGACCGAAGACAATGATGAACAAACCAACGACATATTTTACGAGCGCCTCGACACAGCATATGACCGCTGCCATAACATTAAAAATGTGCTAGGAGATTTTAATGCAAAAATCGGAAGGGAAAATGTGTTTGACCGCACCGTCGGAAAATTCCGCCTACATAAAGAAACATGAGCTTGATTGACTTCGCGGCAGCAAAAATATGGTAGTTAGCTGCGCCAGATTCAAGCATCTCGATATACACAAGGTCACCTAGATTTTTCCCGATCGAAAAACGAGAAATCAAATCGATAATGTTGTGTTATGTGGAAGGCATTCATCCAGTGTTTAAGACATTCGATCGATTCGAGGAGCGAATATCAATTCGAACCACTACCTTTTAGCAGAAATATTAGCACTCGTCTTAATGTAGCACCAAAGGTGCGATCTAACACAACACGGAAACTCGACGTTGAATAGAGTCAGAACAAAGTCCGGAAATTTTACCAATACAATAAATACAGACAACGTGTTCAGGATCTGGAAGGAGCATCTGGACACCAGATGCTGGTCAGGAGCATGCATAGTACAATTTGGCTAGAGGAATGCATGATATGTGTCAATTATAGAGGAATAAGTCTCCTTCCCATCGTATATAAAGTGCTATCCAGTGACTAATGCCAATGGTCAAATACATTATTGGACCATACCAATGCGGCTTCAGACCTGACAAATGCACCATTGACCGGATGTTCACTCTGCGCCAAATCCTGGGAAAGACCAGCGAAAAACATATCGACACATTTCACCTATTCGTCTACTATAAAGCCGCATTCGACAGCCCTATCCGTTCAGAGCTGGTTAAAGCCATGTCTGCGTTCGGCATATATCCAATCACATTTCACCTATTCGTCGACTATAAAGCCGCATTCGTTCAGAGGTGTTTAAAGCCAAGTCTTCGTTCGGCATATATCTTAGTTCCGTCAAAAATAAAACTAATGATATCAGTTTTGAAATTCGGGGAAGGATAGTATTGGCCAACAAATGCTACTATGGTCTAAGTAAGCAGTTCAGAAATAAGGCCACCTCCCGCCAGACCGAACTCACACTCCACAAGAAGCTGATACTACCAGTGCTGTTATATGGATCTGAAGCACGGGTACTTACACAAGCATGAGGAAGTTTTTGGAGTGTTTGAACTGCGTTTTACCAGCTATTCGCTGACATCGGCATTGTCAGACGTATCGAGCTGCCGACTACGTTGGCTAGGTCATGTTGTGAGAATGGATGAAGATGTCCCAGCTCAAAAGGCATATAAAAGTAAAGCTGCTGATGGTTCGTGCAGAAAGGGAAGGCCGCGAATTGAAGAAATCAAGTGGAAGACAACTTTGCCGAACATGGTGTTTCAAATTGAAAAAATAAACTGCGCAAAAGAACGAGGCGCCTGGAAATATTTTTTAAGCTCGGCTTATGGAACGAAAGTTTTATCACAATCCAGCTACGTAAGTAAGTACCAAGGTGTATATTTAAAACAGTAAGGAAAAAATAAAGTCGGACTGGACCGACTATATGCCACCCTTCAACACTTTGTTCCTCCAAGGAACCTATGATAAATTTAATTTCACTCGGCCAAATTTAGGGTCGTTTGCGTACCACGGGACAAATTTATGGAAAACTATTTATAGCAAAATTAATACACGTTATTTGGTACGCCGCATTGTTAAAAATTTAATCTCAATCAGGCACCCAATCGAAATACATATGGAAGCTATGGCTGTATCCGCACCAATTTCCAATTTCATTCAAGCTTCAATTTGATACGTTGTGCAAAAGTTCGTGTTAGTAGGACAAACAATAGGAGTTTGGTGCACCATTTATGTAAAGTCGGACGAAAATATATATGGGAGCTATATCTAAATCTGGACCGATTTCCAGGAAACTTATCACAAATCATTCTAAGCTCAATTCAGTACACTATACCAAATTTCGTGCAAATCAAATGATAAATATGGTCTTTGGTACACCATTTACATTAAATCGGACGAAAATATATATAGAAGCTATATCTAAATCTAGACCGATTTTCAGGAAACTTAACATACATCATTCTAGACCTAATTCGTTACGCTATGCCAAATTTCGTGCAAATCGAAAGATATAAAGGGATTTTGGTGCACCATTTACATAAAATCGGACGAAAATATATATATGGGAGCAATATCTAAATCTGAATTGAATTGCCAAATTTCGTGCAAATCGAAACATATATAGGGACTTTGGTACACCACTTACATTAAATCGAACGAAAATATATATGGGAGCAATATCTAAATCTGACCGGATTTTTGCCAACTTTAATAGGGTTCGTCCTTGGGCCAAATAGACCAGCTGTGCCAAATTTCATCTAATTGGGATTATAAATGCGAAATGTTTACAATCGACTCAAAAGTGATTCTATGCATATTATCAAAAGGAACCATGCGTATACCTCCTTTTGCCTGTTACAAACATATGCACAACGACATAATAGCCTGTACCACAGTGTGGTGAAAGGTATAAGAATCAGGAAAATTATTATACCCTTCACCACACTGTGGTACAGGGTATTATAATCGGGATAGACACATGGGTCCTTTTGACAATATGCATAGAATCACTTTCTGAGTCGATTTACGCATGTCCGTCCGTCCGTCTGTCCGACTGTTGGTGTTAAATTGTAAACAAAGTACAGGTCGCATTTATGATCCGAATTGGATGAAATTTGGCACAGCTCACTTGCTTGGCCCAAGGACGTACCAAAGTCCTATATATCTTTCGATTTGCATGAAAATTGGCACAGCGTACTAAATTAAGTCTAGAATGATGTCTGCCAAGTTTCATGAAAATCGGTTCAGATTTAGATATAGCTCCCATATATAGCTATGCCCGATTTTAGGTAAATAGTCAACGAAAGTCCCTGAAAATCTTTTGATTTGCACGAAATTTGGCAGAGCGTAATGAATAAGGTCTAGAATGATGTCTGCCAAGTTTCGTGAAAATCGGTTCAGATTTAGATATAGCTCCCATATATATCTTCGTCCCATTTAAGGTAAATTGTATACCAAAGTCCCTATATATATTATGATTTGCACGAAAATTGGCACAGCGTACTAAATTAAGTCTAGAATGATGTGTGCAAAGTTTCGCGAACATTGGTTCAGATTTAGATATAGCTCCCATATATATTTTCGTCCGATTTTATGTAACTGGTGCACCAAAGTCCCTATATACCTTTCGATTTGCATGAATTTTGGTATAGGGTACTGAATTAAGTCTAAAATGTTAGGCCGATTGGCACAACGTACTGATGTAATATAAACTAGTCTCTGGCAAGTTTCCCCGAAATCGGTTCAGATATAAATATATTACAAAAACGTGTCGTCTGTTAGGATACATATGTAGAATATACCCAAAGTGGTGAAGGGTATCATATAGTCGGCCCAGTCCGACTTTACTACTTTCCTTACTGTTTTTTTTTGCTGCGAAATGTTACCCGATATATACTTTACGATAAATCTATCAGTTCAGCCAACCTACTGCTTTAAAGAGGTAGAGGTCTTAAGAATGTTTTTATAGTGCTATAGCAGAGCAGAATATTTCTAAAGAGTATTGGGAATACTCTTGCAAATATTTTGAATATCATCCCAATTGGCTCAAATTCCCTAATATCAAACTATGTTTCTACAGGTTCCGAATGGGTTTATTTTTCTATAACTGTTATGTCTCCTCACATAACAAAAAAAATTGTATACACCTTTTTTCATAATATTGGTCACAGTCAGAGTTTTTTTTATATTTTTTTTCTTATTACCGCAAAGTTGTTTTGTTCCACCAATTCCTGTCTTTTATATGTCGTTTGTTTGTCTGTCTGTCCGTATGTCTGCTTACTTTTGCTATCATTGCAATTTATCACTGTTTGTGGTCGCGCACTGGCGGCAAATTGAAAGGGGAGTATCAACATTTTCGCAAAAAAGGTGCGTCTGTCAGTGTATGTGTGTGGTTCATTGGCTCTGACGAACTTCAGCGTCAAGTCCTGTTTTACGCTTCGCCATTTAACCTGTACCTGTGGTGGGGTGATGGATGGATGCATCATCATCATCAGCAAAGAATAAACGCATTGGCATTGTTGGGTGTTTCACAAACCGAAATTGTTGTTGAATATTTCGGATGAGTGTTGGTGTGTGTGTGTGTGTTTTTTATTTGAATCTTATCAAAATCCCCTCGAACAAAGCTGCAAGTTCAATTTCATATAACTGGCAATTTTTGGGTGATTTTTTTGTGTTTGGTGGGATTTTAAAGAAGTGTGAAAAATGTATGTTACGTGTGCTGGATAACAATGTTAACACCTTAACGTAACCGCAACAAACGTTCGTATATAAACGCAAAACGGCGATTAATAATCAGATTTGGCTGTCTTCTGGTATATCGAATGAAAAATAATTGATTCCAGTTAACGAGTCAGCGATAACGGTTATGGGGGATATTTTTTAAAATCTTTATTTAAAAAGAGGGGTTGTTAAGAAAATTGGAGCACAAGGTAGGCATTAGTGTGCGGAATTGCGAAAGAGTGACATTTGGGTACTAAATTTCCAGATAAAATTAAATGTCCCACTGAAACAATTTTATGCAATCCCTTAACCCTACCACTAGCCTTGTTTCTGTTTCTATAAACGGAAATTCCTTAATGTCTCACTTTATGACACGGCATATTTTACCTGCTACCTTTATGTCCTTCTCCTTCGTTCGTTATGAATTGCTCAGCGGGTTAACGCTAAAAACTTCGCTGTTACATTGCTCTTGCTACTTCCTCATCTCTATTTCTAGAGCATACCTTCTAAGAGCCAAGTGTTAAGTGCTCGACATACTGTGCAGCCTTGAATTGTGCTGACTACTGTGTCCGCACTGTCGTCATAATTTTTTATGATCGTTCGCTCGTGTTGAGGATTTGAAAAAAATTCTCTCTTTGACATTGTCAAGGCCATTATAAGTAGCAATTATCTCACTCTATGGGATAACTCAAAAGTAAACTGTGCGCAAAACTAACGCTAAGGATTCACATGTTGACAACATCTTCTAAAACTCTGTCAAGGACGTAATAGGCAATTATTTCTCTATGGGATATGTATTGACAATTATAGGACGCAAAGGATTCAAATGTCGAGGACATTTTTCGAAACGCTGTCAAGGACGTTATGAGCAATTATATCACAATGGGATATACAGAAAACAACGAAATCATTGTCAACGCGTGCAATAGTTATGTTTTGCAAAAGGAACAAATTGCGATGAAAGGTTATTCCCCTAGAAGAGGTATAAATTGTCGTAATGGGAGGAACACTCCATGTGACAATTTGCAAAAAAATTAAAATAGATTGAATGATTATGCTATCTTAAGGGCAAATCGGACTACATCTCAAAATTGTGATAGACTTGCCTTAATTTTTTTCTTTAGCGATGGTCATTTATAAGCCTTCCAAACTAGCTCTACATTGGCATTTGTATGTTACAAACATATGCACAAAGACATAATTACCGGTACCATAGTGTGGTGTGGGGTATAAAAAACACATCCTAATCTGATTCAGTTTAGCTACAGTTTCCAATAGATATAAGTTTTACGTATAGTTTGTATTTGGGAGATATTGGCGACTTTTATCACCTACATTGGTTGTTAGCTAAGATTATTAAAGGGGAAAGAGATATTTCACGATAATTTGAATATGCATTATTGCTGAACTCTCGTCCGATTTTTGTTATATCTTCCACCATAATAATGAGAGTATTTTCAATTGGTCATTCCGTTTTCAACACCTCGAAATATTCATGTATACCCCCAAATGTATATTCATATTCTTCATCAATTTAAAATACTAGTAGGTGTAGCCAAGTCGGTAGGTCCGATATTTAAGATAGAGCGTTGAAATTTTGCACATACATTGTTACTGATCCTAGGAAGTGGCCAAATGGTGTATATCGGTCCATGTTTTTGCATAGCTCTCAAATAACATCACCACATTTTCCAAACGAAATGGCTGAACTAGGCATTTCAGGATTTTGAGTGTTCTAAATCTTATTTGTAGAACATTTTCCTTATAGATGCACATTTTGACAAAGTCCCGTGGACTATTTTTGTAAAATTTTAGCAGTCAATTGACATTACACTCCATTTTATGAAGAGGAGAAAATATTTTAAATACGATATCGGTCTATGTTTGGAAATACCTCTCAATGAATCCGCAATTGTTCACCTAAGTAGCTGCAACTATACCCTCTGCCATAAGTTGAAGTTTATATTAAATTTGTCAGACCATCTTAGTCAGAAAAAATTCTATGTCGATTTATGCGTGTCCTTCTGCCTGTTAAAATCACGTAGGGATCGCAATATTTCAGGTAGAGCTTTGAAATATATGGTATTATTAGGATTTTTTATCATGTTTTTCAACAGAATCAGCTGTAAATTGGTGTTTTGGATTCAATTCAGCTATCAGATCTCCCAATGAAAAATATCAATATTGGCCCATTTATCGTTACCCCAAAAATTCGGTAATGGTAACCCCCCTTATTCGGTATTTTGGGAGTTTTGGGCACGTTTTTAAATTAATTAACTGTAACTTGATTTCTAGGATTCTCATGGGATGTCAAATCTTCCTAATACAAATGATTAATGTTGATTCACTTTTTAGGAAATCCCCACATAAAGCATTTTGATTGGATTGTCATTAAGCGCAAATCTACTTGCCAAAAAGTTTGAGTATTTTGAAGACTTTAGGCCCAGCCGAAATTAACGACGTTTATACTTATTTTGCATTCCGGATATGCAGAAGATGTTTGCTATAGGTACATGTGTTGACATAGTCTCCATATTAAAGACTTCCCCACATTTTCAATATTTTGATGACGCATTTTAGCCGAGCTGGCTGTAATTCTTTTTATACCCTCCACCATAGTATGGAGGGTATATTAGTTTTGTTTTTCCGTTTGTAACACATCGAAATAATCATTTCCGACCCTATAAAGTATATATATTCTTGATCAGCGTAAAATTCTATGACGATATAGCCATGTCCGTCTGTCCGTCTGTCTGTTGTAGTCACAATTTCGAAGATGGGCTTTATCGGTCCACGTTTAGGCATAGCTCCCATATAAGGGTACCCCCAAATTTTCGGTATTTTGGGGTTCTTGAGCGTGGGTTCGCTGAAATTTGCTACATTGGGTACTTAATATTACCACAAAAAATTATAAATATAGGTCCACTTTTTCTGGTAGCCCCCATATAACGGTACCTCCTAATTTGCAGTATTTTGGGGATTTTGCTCGTATTTTTCCGCCGACTTAGCTGTAATTTAGTATTTTGAGTTCTTAATAGGTACAAAATATCTCCACAAAAAATTATGAATATAGGTCCATTTTTTCGGATAGTCCCCATATAAGGTTACCCCCAATTTTCGGTATTTTGGGGTTCTTGAGCGCGTTTTTCAACCGAATTCGCTGAAATTTGGTATTTTGTAGTCGTATATGGTAACAAATCTCCCTACCAAAAATTATTAGTATTCGCCCCCATTTTGGGGTAGTCCCCATATAACCCCCTTTTTATATTAAAATAGTTATCTTTGTTCCGCGATTTGAATTTGGTTCTAAGACTCTTAGATTAAAAATTAGAACGTAAGGTTCGATAATGAACTATAGCCGCATTTAGATCTAGCCCCTGTGTGGAGGTTCCAGAAGGAGTGAACCGATATTCCCCATCTTCGAATTTGAACTAGGTTTGGAAGAAATAATAAGATGGGCAAAGTTTGGATGAAATCTAAATTTTCTGAAACGGATGGGGTTTAGAACCAATATTTCGAAAAGGCACATTTTCACCGTGTTCTGAAATTTGTATTATGGTTTACATAATCCACTTTTTGGTATGTTCCCTATATTTTCATTTCTAGTAACTGTCGGCCCGGCCGAACTTAACGCTTTTTCACTTGTTAATTTTTAAAAAAATGTAGGGTCATGTTTTTATTAATCTCAATTTTCCGCATGCTGAAATTCTTGAAATCTGGTATTCCGATTTATTTTATAGTGATAAACATCTCTGCAGAAAATCCGTATATAGCGGTTCTGATCGCTGGCTTTAGGAATTTTGATGGAATAGTATAAAAATGGAGAGTATAGAAATTCGGTCCTTCCGTTTTAATATGTTTTCTGATGTTTCCTTTGGGAATTTCGCTATCCTTGAAACAGATATATGAAAAATTGGATACAGTGAACATAAGAAATGAGTCAAGCCATAATTGAATGATTATCCAAGGAATGTTACGACAACGACCAGATTTCTATTGTATATTACAATAGGGAAGTGGTTTTTGAGACGATAAAATTGCCGGAGACAAATATCAAATATCGCTATTGACCTGGATTTTATCAAAGCTTCCGGTACGGTACGACAACAAAGAACTACGGTATCGGTTTCCAATAACCGAGCCGAAGCAAGGAGTTTCGTTTGGATATAATACCGATTAGGAATTCGCCAAGTGGGTTCTATGTATCGGATGGTATGGTATCTGTTTTTATACCACCACACTGTCGTACAGGGTATATGGCTTTGTAACATACAAAGAAACCCAAATATATCCATGGCCACTTTTGAGAATGTGTATAGAATCACTTTCTCAGTCGATTTATGCATTTTTACGATCCGATTTTGATGAAACTTTTTTTTTTTTGCCCAAGGACGAACCTTTTAAGATTGGAAAAATTTGTTCAGATTTAGATACAGCTACCATGTATAGTAACGTCCGACTTAATGATGCACCAAACTGCCAATTTTAGTCCGATCGAGACAAGCTTTTGAACAGCGTACTGAATAAGGTCCAGATTGATGTATTTGAAGGTTTGTCCGATTTTAGTAAATGGTGCACAAAAATCCCAATGTTTGTCTGATTAAGACACAGCGAACTGGGATAGGTCCATATAAACGTATTTATTAAAATCGGTTCGCATTTAGATATAACTTTTTCCTCCGATTTTATTTAAATGGTGTAGCAAACTCCTAAATTTGAGGTCCTATTTTAACATGATTTTTTTGGAAGCGCCCAATTATTTTAGGTATTTTAGATGTCATTTCATTGTGTAGGGGTATGTGAAATTCGCTTTAACCAGTTTTCACGTGTCGCTGTTGTTTGAAAATTAAACGTTTGCAAGTACATTATCCACTCATCCAAATTTTGTTTCTACCAACAAATTGAAATAAAACTTTTCATTTATTTTTCAATTTCCCATAGTTTTCCCGCTTAAAAAGTTTTGTTTATATCTGCTGTATGAAGAAGTAGCTGAAGTTTTATTAAATCACCTACATAAAGTGTAAGAACAAAAACAAATTTCAACTTTTATGGGATTTCTGTGTTGATGGAAAAGTTCAGGGACGAAGGCTGGCGTGGGCTCCCTCCAATTCCCCAACAAATTTATGTCAGGAAGATTCACAAGAAAATTATATGATTTTGTTTTATGATTTAATTTCAAGGCAGTTCATCAGTAAAGAGAGGGTGTATTGTCAACAAAAGAGGGGGGAATGCATGCTGTTTTCACAGCAGCTTCCATTGACTACTGCCGCCAAGTTCGTTTTTGTTGTTTTAATAACAATTTTTGTTTCGATTATTTTCGGGGTATTTCTTTTTCGGAGGAAAGTCTTGTGTTTTTTTCAGTTTGGAACCATGGCAAAAGAACTGTATGCATCATGCATTCATATATTTTGATACAGTATTTTTCGGTTAATTGACCCTACGGTTAATTGGTTTCCACGCTTACTTGAACCACATGATGGGGCAAAAACTATTTCATAGGAAAATACATGTAAATTTTCTCGGATAATTAAACCCTGTTAATTGATTTTCCCGCTTAATTGGTTCAAAATTCATGTAATCAAAAATAAATTTCCTTTTACTTTTCACCGGTTAATTGCATAATAATAATTGAAAAATAATCTGCCATTTTTTTACATACATATTTGACATAATTTGTGAAAAAGACTAGGTGGCATCTCTACTAATTCAAAACATATGTTTATTGCTAAGGAAAAACTTCGAGAAAGCGTAATTTGTATTTGACATTGGATTTTTTTAAATCATTAGTAGTTTTAATTATACGTGATTACTGTAATTGAACAAACTATTCAATTAAGCGGGTTCGGATAATTGGTTTCTCGGTTAATTGAACGAAAATTTGTGCAAATTTAGATGTGCAATTAACCGAAAAATACTGTAATAATGCTCCCCACATTCACCTTCCGCCAAAGAAACAAAAGCTCAGCTGGTGGTGGTGGCAGCAACAGCCATCCTTTTTTTTTCTCTCTCTCCCGGTTGACGACAATGCCGCCTGCCTGCCTGCTCTAGATGAATGCCATCAAATTCGGAATTGGTATCATATAAATATTCGAATGTGTTTTTTGTGCTTTCTTTAATAGTGCGCGGTAGATCTTTTCACAAAATTTATGGCATTTTTAAAGAAAACAAAAACAAAGTCGTAGGGGCAACCAAAAAAAAATATCAAAAGCGTAGCAACATAAAAATGATCCACTCTTCTGTCAGCTCTTCGTCGTTGCATGAATGAAGTGGATTGGTTGTCTCTGTGTTTTTGTTTTTCTATATATTTTCCATTTCATTGTATTGTTTATGAGAAATCTTGTGTTTGGCCTGTGCCTGGAACTTTTTTCTGTGATGGGATGAAATGTCATTGTCTTTGTCATCATTTGAAATCATTTGGTGATGGAGAACCTCCTCCATATGAAGTTTTTTTGTTAGTTGGTTTTTTGGATGTCGGTTTTATTTGAGGTTGCTCTAGTATTTTTTTCATGGTATTTGATGGCCTTGTTTGCGATGAAAGAAATTTGTTTTCTAATGATCTTTAATGGTTTTTATTATAGGCTACAGTTTGTTACACTTTTGCTGTTGGTGGCAACTGCTGCTGCTGATGATGATGCTTTATTGTCTCTCACTCTGTGGTCGAACTCCCCACCTTGTCCTCGATGTTTTTTAAAGGTTACATTATTTCCGGTATGGATCTTTATTGTTTTTTTTTCTATTGGAATACATATTTTTTATAGCCGTGTGATTCATTATAAATAAATATCGTAAAATTGAAATTTATGTAGGAAAAATTATGAATCGAACTGAAAATATGAATTTATAATGTGGTAATAAATTTAATGTGTAACATAATATGAAAGTGGTGAAGGTGTTGGGGAAAAATCCCAGACAGGGGAAATTCTTGGACGTCTATGTCATAAAATGACAGGTCCTCTATAAATAGAAGCATTCGTTGGATATTATGAGTATAGATGACACAAAATATATGGGAAATTTGTAGATGAGATAAAGGATGGGGTGCATATAAGCTAAAAAGAGTCTGTACAGATAAACTGAAATAAAGAGAGTCCATGTAAACGAACTGAAATAAAAGGAGTAGAAATGAACTTTGAAATAATATAATGCATTCTATATCTTCTCCATATACTGAGAAGATATTTAATAAGTCCCTTTAAAAGAAGATGCGTAGAATACCGTATCTATGTAAGATTTATATATGCTTTGAAATCTCTTGGTATGCCCTATATATTTGCTTATTTGTATTTATACTTCTGGGGGTTATCCACTGTTTTAAGATGCGATTTTCCTACCCATTTTCGGTATATTGAACGTTTCAGAAATGTTTATCAAACACCAACAATTCACAAAAAAACCATCAACAAACGAGTTTGACCAAAAAAATTATTAAATTTGTTGGACAATTTTTAATAATTTTTTTTGTAATATGCCATATTATTTTTTATTACGTTATTACAAAGTACTTTGTTGAATAGATTTAAAAGATGGATAACAAATATAAGTTTTTATTCGGTATAGAGCTACACATTTAGTTTAAAGCCGTTAAAATACTGAAAATTTGGAGGTATTTTTGTGGGGAGCTGTAATAATAAGGGTAAAAATCGGCAATTGCTGTTTAAAAGGTTTTGTGTCGTACTACAAGAAATTTAATTTGAAATAATAATAATAATTTGATAAACAAGATTGTCAATATGAAAAATACTTTATCGATTAACAAAATAAAATTCAACAAAATTTTTAGTATATATGAGAATTGCTTTATCAAAATATTTTCGAATGGGATTACAATTTTTTTTATCGGCGATTGTAAATATGAACATTATTTTTATCGGCGAAAAATCAATCAAATTTTAATTGGATTTTTGAAATTTTTTATCTAATGTTTACAATTTTTTTTCTGTGTAAAGAAGAACCCACAACTTTTCCGGATTAAGGTTATACATAGGTCCATATTTTCAAATGGATTTCAAACCATGTTCTCGTAGTTCTCCTCCATGCCGAATTGTCTGCAAATAGGCATTACGGACTGTGTACCCTGGGATTGTGCATATGTTTGTAAATGGCAAAGGAAACGAGATAGACCATCGTTCTGAGTTTTCTGAGTCGATTTATGCATGACCATGCGTCCGTTCATGTATTCCTGTGAACAAAGTACAGGTCACATTTGTGTTCTGAATTGGGTGATATTTGGCACAACTCATTTATTTGGCCTAAGGACGAGCACTATTGAAATTGGTAAAAATCGATTCAGACTTGGAAATAGCTCGCATATATATTTTCGAAGGATGAAATTTTGGGCATCGTATTGAATTTAGTCTAGAAAAATATGTTTAAGTATCGTAGAAAACGGTTAAGATTTAGTTATATCTCCCCTATAAATTTTCGTCCGATTTTTTATAAATGGTGCACCAAACTCTTCACGTTTGTCTGATTGATATATAGTTTTGTCCGATTTTATGTAAAAAAGAATTTCAAATTAATTTTCAGAGCATAAACAACCTATTAGCTGTTCATTTACATGGACAAGATCCAACCGAAGTGTCCACAATATGCAATCGGCATATATTTAATTATATCCTTCACTACACTTGGTACAGGGTATTATGTCCTTGTTCTTATGTTTGTAACAGCCAAATTGAAACGAGAAAGGCCCATGGATCATTTTGAGAATATGCATAGAATCATGCATTTATGCATGTCCGTCTGTACATGTATTCTTGTGAACAAAGTACAGGTCTCATTTATGAAATTTGGCACATCTCATTTCCTTAGCCCAAACACGATATAGGGAAAACATCGTTTAGATATAGCTCCCATATATACTTTCGGTTTAGATTTAGATATAACTCCCGTAAAGATTTTCTTTAGACTTTATGTAAATTGTGCTACGAAGACACTATTTTTCTTCCCCACACACGAAATTTGCACAGAGTAGTGAATTGAGTCTAAAATGAAATGAAATTGTTTCAGAAATTTGTAAATATTTTCAGATGTAGATATAACCCTATATATATTATCGTTTGAGTTCATGCATAGAGATGGTATTTACCGGGTATTTACCGGGTAAATACCCAAGGGGTGGGTAAATACCGGGTAAATAGTATTTATTTGGGTATTTACTATATTGAATCGGTAGTACAACATCTTACACCCTATTTCCGGGTTTCTGTTATCAAATCGATTTAGAATGGATAGTTTTAAGATACTTTAAAGACGTGGGTAAATACCCGAGTTTTTACCCAAAAATTGGGTATAAACTCATTAACTGCCGAACCACTTGACATAGGCAGTCAAAATTTTGCATACGTGTTTCTAATGTCAAAGCAAATATAGAAATCCAACATGGTCCCTGGGTCGAAGTTTTGATATAGCCCCCATATAACCGTATCTCCCGATTTAAGGTATTTTTTGTCTATTAGACACATTTTACAATCAAATTGGCTGTAATTTGGTACAGAGTGTTCTTTTTGGGTACCAAACGTCCATGCAAAATTTTATGTATATAGGTCCACGTTTACTGGTAGCCCCCATACAAAGGTACCCCTATTTTGAGTATTTACCCAAAAATTGGTTATAAACTCATTAACTGCGTAATCTCTTGAAATAGGGGGACACAATTTTGCATACATGCATTTAATATCAAAGCAAATATAGAAATCCAACATGGGGTCCCTGGGTCCAAGTTTTGATATAGCCCCCATATATCCGTACCACCCGATTTAAGGTATTTTTTGCCTATTAGACACATTTTATAATCAAATTGGCTGTAATTTGGTACAGAGTGTTTTTTTGGGTACCATACTAGTATTTGCATTGATATGAATTATGAGGATATAATCACGTTTGGTGTTGAAAACTAAAATATTTATATCTACTTCCTGAGTAAGTATTTTAAATATGTAAAAGGTTTTTTTGCGATATTTCGATGTGAAGAGTATGTAAATAGGTATTTTTTCTCATATGGTAAAATTCAACCGATGTGTCTATAATTAGTCAATAACTTAAAATGATGGCTTAGTCAAATAAATGTCTTCATTTTAATTAGGTCGAAGCGTCTAACAACAGTTTCCAAACATAGCGAATGGTAATATATGTCCTAGCACAACGTTTTCCATGTAATTTCATGTTTTGCAGTAACATCCATATAAGAGTCCGACTGATTGAAGATACTTGAAAGTCCCTCTTGCTGAACTATACGATATTTTGAATCCTTCCTATATATAGAGTTCTCTGGCTAGAAAGGCTGGTAGTAGGATTTGCCAGTGTATAAGAGAGATATGACCTCGAAAGGTGTTCCTTATAGCCCTTATATAGACAGTTCCCCTATTCCTAGGCTTCTATACATGTAATACCTTATATAGGTATTCTATATTTATATAAACTACCACATGTTTACCCGCCAAAATAATTCTCAAAATGATTCCCATTATGACCACCATATTAAAGTATTTAACAAAATTAATCTCATGGTGGGGTATTTCTAGACATTTAAATAACCCATTGGATAAAATTTGCATTAAGCCTTTAATTATTCTCTTAAGTAGCTCAAATTTTCCAGTTAATTAATCTTCAATGAGTTGATCAAATCCTCAGCGATACTCTACATATGAAGTGAAAGTATACATTTTCTATTTTCATTCATTCCATTCACTTTTCTCCCCCCAGAAAAAAAGCCCCATAGAGAAGTTCTAATCTCGTGAACGTGTCAAAAGCGAAATTTCCATGTGAGAACAGATTATGCCCCCCAAAGAACATTTGCCCCCATTCCCAACACATCAACAACATAAAACTTTGGAAGCTGCTGCTGCTACTTTCAACAAAAATAAAATGAAGAACCGACAGACACACACGATCGGTACATGCCCCCATAATGATGAAGTTGATACATATGTTAAGAGACATAAGTGAAACGATCGATCATTCGAAAATCGTCTGGCAAGTGTATGACGTGTGTCGTTCTCTCGCTCTCTCTGTATCTAATATAAGCATGATCTATATTCTAATATAGTGGCTGGTTGGATGGCTAGCTGTTGCATGTAGCATACATGCTAGTATTTTAAACTTGAGACAACTTGTGAAGTTTTTTTATGCTCCTACAAATAGAGAATTCTGAACGCATTAACTTAATAATGTCTGCTGTCTGTGTAAATTAAGATTTGTAGCAAAGTTGTTTTTATGGTCATTCCTAAAATAGCTGTTTCCCCCCGACAAACTTAGGCAGCTACAGAAAGGGAGAGTAGGACTATTGATTAGACGTAGACACAGACCATTGTAGACAACTTATAGTCATCAGCTTCTATGATGGTTCAGATGGCCTAAAGAATTTTCGGTTTTTTTTTCGGGGGGAAGTTGTCAGCACATTTCATTGGTGTTGAAATTGTCATAAATTTTCAAAACAAATCTACTTGTAGATTTTGTACAGAAGTTTCACTAAAGAGGATATAAAAGCTTTCATGGTCGAGGGGATGTGGACGTAGATGCGTGGTTGTCTGTGGAAGTAGAGGGATTTCATGTTGTCTTATTTTGGAAAAATTATTGTTTTTTTGGGAAAATAAGAAATACAGCTTGTTAAGTGATTGACATGCATGAGAATTTGAACATTCTTTAGTAAAAGAGGAGAAATTTATATTTGTTTGTTCTTGTAAGGATAGATACTTAATGTTGACGAGTGGATAAGTAGAAGAATTTTTATGTTCGAAAGTGTTGAAAAAAATTTTTTTGAAGTGTAGACTTCGAAAATAAGCGTGCAGGGAATCAAACTTGATGAAGGTCACCAAAAAAAGGCATAAACTTTATATAACCCAGAAGATTTATTCTTGAAAATTTATCCTATCAATACTAGTATGGATTACTGTTTGATTGAGCTCACAAAATTTAACTAATAAATGGGCATAAAATTGGGTCCAATTTATCCCAGCTAACCGAGTTGACTTTTTTATAGGAACAACTCTGAAACATGGACTAATATAATAATTTGGAGACTATACATTAAGGTGGATCTGTAAAATGTCGTAAAAAGATTAGAGAACCCAAAGCATCTATAGACAGGTTTTCTATACCATGAGATTATAAAACAAATAAAAAAGTTTTATTATTCCCTTCAGGAAGTTATCGCTGTCCCGACGCGTGCAGTTGCAGCAACTCCGGAGACCAAACCTTTAAAACAACCAGTGCCGAAAGACATACGCAGTCTCAAAGCAGGAATCCCAGAGACTGACACTGAAGCATAGCGACACTGCTGCTCAACCTGTTATATGAAGGACCGTTAGTTATATGAAGGATATATTCTTGAACGACGAAGTTTATCCTTCGATTGGCCAGGTTATCTTGTGCATTGACTCCCTTTGGAAGGTAGTAAACTGGCAGTCACCGCGATACACGACTGAAATGGCAAACTCAGTGTGGAATCCACCACCACTTGTGGGAGAAACACTGAGGTTGGTGGAAACACAGATTTCAGATGAGGTAATGGAAAATATTTACCTCATATAGGAAAAACTACGGTCAAGTCGCTGAGTTCGTCACCGACTTTGCTGGAGAAGAGTACCTCAGAAGAAACAAGGGTGAATTTATTTACGGAATGGCGAAATTACAATTTCGTTCTACGTATGGGATATATCATTGCATCGCGGCAAGGCTGCAGCAGCTAAAGTGCTCCCTTTCCTTCTTAAACACCGACATTGCACTAATCTAGGAGCCATATCTATACATGAATAGGGTGACTGGCTTGATCTGCAAAAACTATACAATTACAACCATATCCAATGGAGATAAGGTAAGATCCAAAAATAACAACGACATGACGAAAGGGAGACTTGACAGGGATAATACGAACCCGAGACGAGGTGTGCCAAAAATATCTACGTCAAATACCTAGAATGGGGCGTTCGATCCCGGACAATTTGGCAATCAGCAAAAAACACGTTCGTCACAAGAGAACAATTTCAATGTAAATGGTCTGAGAGTTTGAAGTTTTTACCATTTGAAAATTAAATATCAACTTGTCTAGGAATTTTAATATAACAAAAACCAGTGAGCGGAGCAGTATAGTCGGACGGGGCCGACCATATGATACCCTACACAACTTCCACGAAAATTTAACTTTGTATGGTTCTATATTCTGATCTCGGGCAATATTTTCACTCTATTGACCTTCAACGTGCGTTATGTTCTTATGTTCGGCTTTCAATTGTGGTCTATAGATCGACTCGAAAAACACAAAAAATTAAGTTTTCGTTCCACTTCATCCCAGTATTATTATTTTATCACCACCGAAAATTAAAAGCGTTATCCTTGACCATAACTGGAACCTCATGGAACATTTTAAAGCGATCAGCGCTATAATCCACCCTCTAATGTGGTAATGGGTTACTAAATAATATATGAATACGTAAACACCTGAAAATATTTAATTGTAACTCCCACATCCGAGTACATACGACAATATAATTGGTATCAATTTAAAGGTCAACCACTCCTCTTGGATATCAACTTCTCGGGCCTTTGTCCTTCAGTGGTAAATATATACGCTATAGAATACAAATTTTGACATTTTCCACACAAATGTTAGGGTCCATTTGACCCGCTAAATATTGAGCGATCTTTATCAAAACAGGCATGCTTATTCTTTGGCCCAATCCCCTTCTCCATGCAAAATGTTTGGTCCATAATTGCGGCCTCTGGAGCGACCAGAAAAACCGACAAAAATAAAGTTTT
This sequence comes from Musca vetustissima, assembly GCF_032173495.1. Classification (NCBI taxonomy): domain Eukaryota; kingdom Metazoa; phylum Arthropoda; class Insecta; order Diptera; family Muscidae; genus Musca; species Musca vetustissima. Next base: position 36,964 of record NW_026884414.1, on the reverse strand, counting down.
TGGTCCATTTCATCCCCTAAATAATAGGGTTCTTCATTGGCCAGAACCCATCCCCACCCATCGTGAAGATTGGTCCATAACTGTGGCCTGTATCGTGTTTACAAATTATAATGGACAGACGGACGGACACACATGTCTAGATCAACTCAGCTAGTCGAGATATGACGATCGGTATACTTAAAGGTGGGTCTAGGACCAATATTTCGCGGCGTTACAAACTTTTGGGGCTGCACAAAGCTATAATACCCTGACAACATAGTTGTGTAGGGTATAATTAAGCGGGTCATCTGTATGTATTTACACACATTAACATATATCGAACATTTTCTGGGGAGAAGTATTTTCTTTGGTTGCCAATTTAGATCTCTTCGATTGGAAAATTCGGCTAAGATCCTCAGAATACCGAAAATTGGCGCGACCTTTTTATGGGAGCTATGTCAAAACATGGAACTGTAACTATAATTTCCTGCGTAGATCTATGACAGACCCAGAAGTCCAAATTAGCGCCTTATCGATTGCGGCTAAACCCTTCATAATGCCGAAAATCGGGCTATATCAAAACCTGGACCTGTATTCAAAATTTTCTGGTCAGATGTATGTTAGCAAGCCTCAAAATACTGAAAATTGAATAGAACTTTTATATGGTGGATATGTCGAAGCATGTCAAACTCTAAATTGGTTGGAAAATTCAAAAACCCTTAAAATACTGAAACTTGAGCGGAACGGGTTGATAGCGGCTATGTCAACACAGGGACCTATGATGATCGTTTTCTGCGTAGTTGTATACCAGCTTCCAAAAGCCTGATATGCCTTATTAGAGGCGTTTCGTTTAGAAAATGCCGCTATAACCTGAAAATTTGGAGGGCCTTTATGTGGAGACTATATCAAAACATTGATATATTGACAATTTTATGCAAAATGTATATTAGCCTCAAAAAGCCTGTGAATGAAAAGCTCAAAATTTATGTTGGTAGCCCTTAAAAAATTCAAAATTTATAAGGACTATGTCAACACAGAGGGCCAGCGTCATAGAGTTTTTTGGGTTAAAAAATACGACTACAATATAGTGAGAGACGTTTTTTTTACCTAGCTAGGTTCTGTCTATATGTATACCAGCCGGCTACAACCTTCAAAAGTGGGTGAGACCTTTATTGGTATTATTTTGTGCGAAGATGTATTGCAGTCTCGAAAACCCCGAAATTTCCATTTAGAACTTTTTCGGATGGATTATGCGTCTAAAATTCTCAAAATAACCAAAATAGGGCCTATATCAAAACAGAAAATTGATCCGGGACGTTATATGGGAGCTACACCAAAATGTGGGCTGACATTTCAAACATCCAAAAAACAGCAATGTCGATGCAAACTTTCAAAGCTATATGTCAAGAATATATATACTTTATGGGACCTCTGACGAATCTTTCGAGGTACAGTAAAAGAACGCCATCTTTTGGTGGAGGGTATTAAAATTGTCGCCTGCTTCTTCGAAAAAACTGGCCATATAGCGACTGTTCCGCACGTCTGAATTATAAAAGATTTTTACAATAAAATTAGTAAGTGTCATTTCCCATAAAATTGGAAAACTATGATTTTTTTCCAAATCGGCGTAGACCTGAGACCACCCAGCATTTCAAAGACCATACTTCCTTTTTTCATCGTTCCTATTTACCTTCTTTTTGATAATCTACTTCCTAGCAATTAAAAGTGTCGCCTCCTATTACTAACAAAGGGTTAGAGCCGAAAAAAGGCGTGCATAGGAGAATATCAAATTTATTGTCACTCAAGGGTGAAATGAAAAAATTTTCGCTCTGTCGCTACGTCAACAAACAAAATTCAAATGACTTCAGGTAAAAATGTATAGCAATAAACAAAAATCTCTTTATGAGAAATTTTATGGAGTGCGCCTGAGATTAAAGTAAATCCCCGATTTCTATGAAATGAATTTTATTGGTTCATAGATATGCAAAGGTAATGAAATTCGATAAAAAATAGAAATCCCAACTTCTGTGAACCATATTTAAATAGTTCACTAAACTAAATTACTAGGTTACCTTTCATAGTTCTCTGTTTCTTACTAATGACCTCCAAATTAATGGCATTCCCTTCGTCAACCTTCGAAAGAAACTCGAACTGTATTGCTTACACTACGTCAAACTGTGTCACGGCACAAGTCAGCGATTTTTCACGCTTCCTAATAAATTTACTCACAAAACTGCCTAGCTGCCACGTTTAAAAGACGGCCGAAAACAAAACTTATAAACTCTCACACGCCCCTCAATAAAACAATAAAAATCAAGGTCATTGCATTGCGAGGACATACGACTGGTAGGGTATAATAAGACACGGAACTAACTACAAGGATGTAAATGAGTTTAGCATGAAAATTACAATTTTCCATGGAAAATTAATGTCACATTCCGAATTCGGAGATGAATAGAGAAAGTGTGAATGTCGAGACAGCAAAAGTGACTTGATGCGCAAAACAGGGACATCAATGCACAAACGCGATTGAGAAATACAACGCGTGTTTGCCATTTGACTACCTACCGAGCCGAATGATTGCTACCTATAATAACCTTGACGGTGTCTTAGAATTGTTCTTGATATCAAGCTAGGTTAAGGCACGAGCAGTCAGTCAGTCATACGGTGACATGATCATAAACATTATGATGGTCCAGTAGAAGTGGTAGCAACAACAGTATCCACTAACAAAATCTAAGGGCTATTCATGGATTTACATAGTTATTCCTAAAGAGGATGCTGGACAGCGAAATTGTCAACGATATCCAGCTGTGAATTTTCATAAACAAATATTATTGAAAATAAATGACCCTGAGAAAAAGAACATTGAGGGGTGTGAGGGAAGGCTAGGTGTATTGTGAAACAAAGGTGGAATTGAGATGTATTATTTTTCTTCAATCTCTTAATATTGCTGGGGAAAATCCTGCAATAAATTTGCTGTTGTTTCACAACCAGTAACTGGCTACCGTTCTATAGCAATACTCCTTCTGTTCGGTCATATATAAAATATTCAGGATATTGTCATTTATTTCATATGTCATATTCTCTACCTGTCATTAGCATATATTTGAAATATGTTTTTAACGAAACTTGAACCAGTCTTTTAAAATGTGAAGCTTGTCATAATGTATAGTTTCTGTATTAAAACAACAAAAACGAAATGAAACAAGACTCTTTTCCATACTGCTTAGTCTGGAGAAAAATTCTAATTTATATAAAAAGTGTAACCAATTATGGGATGAAATATATTTTAGATTTTTTATCAATTGGTGGTCTCCTATCAATAAAAGAACTGCAAAAGCAGAGTTATATATAGAAGAACTCTACAAGGCCTCATATCTAAATATTGCCTACAAGATATCCTTTATTTGTAAAGAAGATTTTGCAGGACCTACATTAGGGAAACACTATTGAAGGTTGTATGTTGGTCCAAGTTACAATCTTAGTCAATATTTTGCTAAAGAAATGGACGTTTATGTGTTTTCTGGGTAGACATAGTCCAGAGAAATAGTCAGTGTATGAAAGAGGAACTGTTGACTTCAGCATTGATCTGATATACATTAATGTATATATTCAGATATGGGAAATATATTACTCCAATATTTGTTTAGTACTGCCAGTATATAACCAAAGATATAATTGTAACGAAATGTTGCCCAGGCTAGGGATGAAGATTTTCTGCAAGTTAAAGTTCAGTAATGGTTGTATGACACGTTTGAGCATTGTAGACAATGATACTTTGGTTACATCTAAGTGTTACTATCCAGTAATTTGCCGAGTAATGGCGCGTAGGAGTCTCCTCTGACAGTGGTGGACGCAAATTAGCACAAATAGGAATATACAGTTATATGTGGGCTACTCTAAGACCGGAATATTTAGAGTCACTTCGGGTAAAGTGGACCACCATTTTTCTTTATTTGATATTGTGAGCTTAACAACGGTAAAAAATAAAAACAAATTGTTTTCACAACATAGTTGATTTTTTGGCTAAATATATTACAGGTCAAACATTATATATTTGTCTACAAAAATGTTATAGCATTATATTTCAAAAATTTCTAAAACTCTAAAAATAACTTGGCGGGTAATGTGGACCATTATGTCTGGATCAGGATCAGTATGTTAAAGGTAGGATGTGGATTGTTTGTGAACATTTTCAATTTATTGCACTCTTGGGTAACGATGAATGCAAAATATATGGGTTCATGTTTTGGAATAGCCCCCATTTAAGGGTACCGCCCCATTTGCGGTATTTTGAAGGTCCTTGCTTCATTATCCAACAGAAGCACCTGTAATTTCGCATATGGAGTTTTCAGAGGATAGAATACCTCCTCGCATATTAAATGCTCGTCCTCATGAAAAATTTTTATAGTGGTCCACATTGCCCGACATTGAATATTTTTATTTAAAAATAATTACCGGCTTCAAAAAGGCATAAAAATTAAAAATCACCGATTGTAAATACAGATATATTTGTGTTAAAGAAAATAAGAAAGAAACACATAACTTCTTAATATTCGAGAACAACAAACTGTTCGACTATTTTGCAAAAACGTTCGATCATTGTGCTCAAAAATGCTCAAATCACATTTTACAATCAGAGCTACATTTCTATTACTAACTACATTTTCAAAATTGCAATTATTTATTAAAAACAAAGTTTGATGTTTGTTTTCACTAATTAGGAAAACATTTATCAAGGCGGCATTGACATATTTCAAGCATTTTCATAGGTATGGGGGGTGGTCCACAATAGGCGCATAGTCCACATTACCCGAAGTTACTCTATACAATTTTTGGTATATGCAAAACTAAATGGAGGAATTATTATTTGCCTGTGCCAAGCCTCTAAACTACACCGCTTTTTCGTTTGCAAAACCTCGAAATATTCACCGGGGACCCACGAACTTTAATATGTTCTTGATCAGAATAAAATGTCATTTTATGCTTTCCATCCATCCCATTGAAATGAATATGATATATTCAAGTTTTGGTATTTTGATAAGGAGTCCGCATAAAGGACCCGCCTTAATTTTCGTATATTGATATTCGTAGACCAATTTTCCTATCTTGGTGTCTATTATATGGAACATAATTTCTTCAGCACACTGTCGTACAAGGTATTATTTCTTTGTGCATATGTTTGTAACGAGATATACCCATGGATCCTTTTGGAGAGTATGCATAGAATCACTTTCTGAGTCGAGATACGCATGTCCGTCCCAACGCCCGTCTGTCGGTTTGTCCATATAAAATTGTTAACTAAGTGCAGGTCGCATTTAATATCTGAATGAAATGATATTATGTACAAGTCATTTGTTTGGCTCAACGACGAACCCTATTGCAATTGTAGAAAATAGTTTCCGATTTAGATATATCTCCCATATATAATTTTGTCCGATATACCAAACTCTTAATGTTTATCCAATTGAGGTGAAATGTTGCATAGCATACGAGTATTAGTGTAGAACGACATGTGTTGAATTTCGTGAAAATCGATTCGAATTTAGATATAGCTACCATATATATTTCCGTCCGATTTTATTTAAATGGTACACCAAACTCCCAATATTGGTCCGATTGGGACAACATTTTTCACAGCGTACTGTATTAGGTCCATATTAATGTATGCAAAGTTTTGCTGAAATTGATTCCAAATTAGATATCGCTCCCATATATAGTTTCGCCCGATTTTATGTAAAAAGTATACTAATCTCCCAAATTTTGTCTGTTTGACACAAACATTTGACGTATTTCTGAATTAAGCACAGATTAACGTAGGTGAAGTTTTGTTGAAATTGGTCCGATTTTATATAAATTGTTCTCAAAATTCCGAAGGTTTTCCCGATAGAGATTAAATTTGGAAAGCGTTCCAAATTAAATAAAAATACCTTAATCTTGTTCGATTCAGATGAAATCTCCGAATGGCGTATATTAATTTGTTTTAATCGGCCCAGGTTTACATATTGATGTCCTATATAATTTTGCTCGAGTTAACATGGAATTTTTCATCGATTACAGAGTTACATGCGTATGGGTTGATTTAAGTTGGGTAATATATCTGTGTAGACCACACATATAATATCCAATTACATGTCAATTGTCCTTAAAAGAAGCTATGTCAGTTCGATCGAAAGGATATTGTACGTTAGAGTATCCCTGTATGGACAAAAGTGGTGAAAGGTGTCACATAATCGGCCTGGAGGTCCTAGACCGGCTGAATATTGACTGATCATTATCAAAACAGCTTTTCAAATTAGTTGGCCAAAATGTGTTGTGATGTTCGGTATATAATTGCGGCCCCTAGAGCGACTAGAAAAAAACAAACAAATTAAAGTTTTCAGTCCATTTCGTATCCTAAATATCATCTGATCAACACCAAAAACTAAAGATGTTGTCCCTGACCATAGCAGGTAAATTTTAATAGCGATAGTGCAATATTTATCTAGTTTGGAAATGGTGACACTAAACAATTTCAGAATACGTAGATCCCTTTTAAATATGTACGCATAACTCTAAATCCGATTACATACAATAATATTATTGGTAAAAATATAAAGGTCAACCACTCCTCTTTGATATGCTGTCCAGTGGTCCACTTCTGATCTATGGCCTTCAAGAATAAATATATACGCTATAGAATGAAAATGTTGTCATGTTTTACACAAAAGTCTGGGTCCATTAAACCCGTTAAATATCGACACATTTATTTCTTGGTCAGATACATTTCTCCTCCTCCGTCCAAAATATAACACCCTATGCATTACCATTTTTTCTCTCCCCATATATTTCAAAGCTGATCCAATGGAACTGGTCTTCTCACTTTCGCACAAATTTGAATATAATATCTTGTGACAAGGAACGATTTTATTGTTTGTCTTTTCAATTCTATGTGCCGCCCGTCATCGTTTGTCCATTGGAGGATTTCCTTTTGCATAGCATGGCATTGGTATCCCTCCTCATTGACTTTCCTGCTTGCACTAATGTCATGTTCTTTTCATATTTCCTTTACATCTGGTCGCAAAAGTAACAATATTTATTATTATTATTTTATGATCAGTTTTTTTTCTTGATTCAGCTAAAACTAAAGTTTATTAGCATTTCTGCTGTCATGTTCATACTTTGCGTATGTCAATTTTTGTTGCTGATGTTGTTGTTGTTGTTTCTGTATTTTTAATTCAGTTTTGGCTTCGTTTGGTGTTCTTGTTATGATGGTTGTGGTGGTGGTGCTTAGCCGATTGTTGGGCTGCTGGATTCCCTCCGATTTTATTACCAATTCAATTCTTCGGCATGGGGAACAACAACATTCAGTTTCAGCAGTTGTCATCTGCGGGTATGTTCTTCTTAGGAAGTGAGTGGGTTTATGTCTGTGCGTACGAGTACATGTGTATGTATATTTTTGTTCCTCCCATGTAGATATACCAGTGTGTTGGAGTATAAGTCGCTGGGCCTGCGCTTTTCGATGTGTGTCGACATAATAATTTAATACGTAAGCTTTGAACATTTAAGCGGATTTTAAAATCGTCTTTTATAAGCCGATTACACTTGACGTTTGCAATAAGCAGAAATAAACAGAATTTTTAAGGATGTACGTATGTGTGCGAGTGTGTGTGAATATATTTTTGTTATTAGTAGTTTTTGAAGTTGTTTTCAAATTAGTTGCCACAAATATTGTCAGAGTGCGATGTCGCTAGTGTTCTTTCATCGACGATGTAACCGTCATATTTGTGTGCAAATTATATTTTATAAAACCTGTGAATAATTATAGTTATTGGTTTGCGGAGGTTCTTAGTAGGCTTGGGATGTAACAGGTTTTAGAGATGTCAATTAGATATTGGACAAGTAAGAGGGCAGTGTTTATATTATATTGTCTACAGGATGGAATTTTATTATACCGTACCATTTTCGGGTCTATCCGCATTTTCCAATCGAAGGGGCTGCAATTTGGAATTCATCATTTTGAATATAGGACCATGATTTCAATAGCCTCCATATAAAGGTCCCAACCCATTTTAAGTATTTTCCAAGTCAGGTGGCTGTTATTTGGCATTCCGGGTTCTGGAAGTTTCAAACAATATTTTAATATATCTCTGTCTTTTCTTTACAACATTTCAGTAATTCATTACTTGATTCAATATATGTATTCAAAGGCCAAACAAGAGATTAAGAAATGCAGCGCGTGTTTGCTGAATTTGACTACCTACAGCGTCGAATGATAGCTACCTATAATAACCTTGACAGTGTCTTAGAATTGAATAGAAAAAGTAGGCACGAGCTGTCAAACTGTGACAGATCATAAACATTATGATGGTCCAGTAGAAGTAGCAGAATCCTTAAACAACGACTGAAGGTCATTCGAGGATTTTTTCATTGTTATTCGTGAAATGCCAAAGATGCTGCACAGCGAAATTGTCAACGGTATCCTGCTGTGAATTTTAGTAAACAAATATTATGGAAAATAAATGACCCTGAGAGGATATGGTGGGTGTGAGACAAGGATGTGAGCAATGGAAACAAAGGTAGAGCGAGAGGGCGTGTGCTTGAATACGTTCGTAGGTTTTCTTTTGGGGAAATTCCTGCAATAAAATACCTTCCATATACGGACTTCCGTAGAAGGATTGCTTCTTAACGCTACCGCTCAATGTTCGTACTCCTTCTGTTCATTTATATTTATACAGGACATTCCCAAAGGGTAGCCTTTATTTCACGTCATATCCCGAATCTGCCTTCAAGTTACGTAGAATTTAAAAGCAACAATCAAGGGGAAATAAAACCAGTAGGGAAATTTCAAAAGTTGGACGGGGCCTATTATAAGATACCCTTCACCACAAAATATATATATATATATATATGATTAGAAAAAAGTTCTGTCGATTTACGCATAATCGTCTGTCTATTGAAATCACGATAGAGATCGCAATATTCTAGGAGTACTAGCAATGTCTGAAATTTTGCGCAGACATTGCTAGTACTCCTAGAATGTTTAGAATTGCAAATCGGATATATAGGTACAAGTTTTTAGTCCCCAAATAATGGTACCCTCAAGTATTTCGAGAGGTTTTCCAACCGAATTGGTTGTAATTTGAAATTTCTCCTTGTATTGCACATTTCTAAACCAAAACTTATTAATATTGACTATAGTTTCAGGGCAGACACCATACAATGGTACCGATGTATTCTGTATTTTGGGGTTGTTGGACACGCTTTTCCCCGAATTGGCTGTAATTTTGTATTTTGGAGTCTCATAGATTTTCGTAATACAAATTTTTAATATTGACTCACGTTTAAAGAATAACGTCACAATATGGAGAAGGGTATAAACATGCCCGAATTTACCGAAAGTTTATAAATGTCCTTCTAGGCTTAGTTTGGTACTCTATGCAATATTTCGCCTCAATGGGACAAACCTTTTAGATTTTGGAGCACCATTTACATAAAATCGGAAGCTATATCTAACTCTTCCATGATTTCAGCGAAGCTTAGCACACATCATTCCAGACTCAATTCAGTTCGCTATTCTAAATTTCATGTATATCGAGCAAACATAGGGTCTTTGATGCACCATTTACAGGAAATCGGGCTAAAATATATATTTGGGAGCTATATCTTAATGTAAACCGATTGCACCAAAACTTCACATAAGCCAATTTGTTGTTAATTTACTACTCGGACCCATATCTGTACCGATTTTCACCATTTTCTATAGGGTTCGTCCTTGGGCCAAATAAGTGACCTGTGCAAAATTTCATCCAATTTGGAACAAAAATCCGACATGTAATTTTCTGAACATGACAGGCCGACGGACATGCATGAATCGACTCAGAAAGTGACTCGACTCGTTTCTTTCAGCCTGTTATAAACATATGCACAAGGACATAATACCCCGTTCCACATTGAGGAGTAAAAACTTCGTTAAGTTCAGCGGATTTTTTATGGACGCTATGTCAAGGCAAATTGCTGCCAGGAGAAAAAAGGAAAGGCTTGGGCCGAAAACATTAATATACAGGGTTGCCCATATTCGACGGACCCAACTGGCAACGCAATAACTTTTGACAGAAATGTCACATCGCTTAATGACTTAATGACCGCGTTTGAAGCGTCAGTCCAAGCAGATTTTTACCATGAACCAATACACGTCACGCGAGCGCTCTGAAATAGTTGAAATTTACATTCAACAGAAGAAGTCAATTGTAAAAACTCAACGTGCTTTTAAAACATTAAAAAATGTGAGAAGTGCGCCTTCTAAGAACACCATTAAGCGTTTATACGAAAAATTTTCGACTGGTAAGGCTCTCTCTAATCCGAAGAGGCCATATAAAAGTCGACCAAGGCGATCGGCCGAGAATATCGCTGCCGTACGAGCCAGTGTTGAGAGGTCCCCAAGAACATCCCAAAAACGCCGTTCTCAGCAGTTGGGCATGGCTCGGTCCACTTTACAACGGATTATTCGCATTGATTTGCATTTGTTCCCGTACAAAATTCAATTGACGCAAAGAATGTTGCCTGCGGACAAGCCTCGTCGATTGGAATGGCCGAAGATGACGAGCAATTTTTTGAAATTTACATTCAACAGAAGAAGTCAATTGTAAAAACTCAACGTGCTTTTAAAACAATAAAAAATGTGAGAAGTGCGCCTTCTAAGAACAACATTAAGCGTTTATACGAAAAATTTTCGACTGGTAAGGCTCTCTCTAATCCGAAGAGGCCATATAAAAGTCGACCAAGGCGATCGGCCGAGAATATCGCTGCCGTACGAGCCAGTGTTGAGAAGTCCCCAAGAACATCCCAAAAACGCCGTTCTCAGCAGTTGGGCATGGCTCGGTCCACTTTACAACGGATTATTCGCATTGATTTGCATTTGTTCCCGTACAAAATTCAATTGACGCAAAGAATGTTGCCTGCGGACAAGCCTCGTCGATTGGAATGGCCGAAGATGACGAGCAATTTTGGAACAAAATTATCATGTCCGATGAAGCCCATTTCATATTGAATGGGACCGTAATCATCAATCAGGAGCGTTATCGCGACATGATGACCAATTTTGTGATGCCAATTATTCGTCGAAAGCGTATGCGGCAGTTCAGGTTTCAACAAGACGGCGCTCCACCGCACACAAGTCGCATAACAATCGATTTTCTGAAGAATTTGTTTTCGGGCCGTTTGATGTCGAAAAGTGGTGATTCGAACTGGCCACCGCGTTCACCCGATTTGACGCCGCCTGACTCCTTCTTGTGGGGATATTTGAAGTCAAAGGTTTACGTTAACAAGCCAAGGACCGTAGAAGAGCTCAAGGACAACATTCGTGAAGAAATAGCTGCTATTCCGGCAGAAATGTTGTCGAAAACGATGGAAAATGCAGCAAAAAGGGCACAATACGTCATCAACGCCATTTGAGAGATATTAAATTCAAAAATTGATGTAAACAAATCTACTTGGAACAAATTAAATGATTTACATTGCCAACCGCCAAATTTCTATTTTTTTTCTTTGATTAAAAAAAAGTAAGGAAAGTAGTAACGTCGGACGGGGCCGACTATATGACACCCTTCACCACTTTGGATATATTCAACAGATGAATCCTATCAGACGTCGGATTTTTAAAGGACCATTTTGCAACCGATACTAAATTTTTCATTTGGTCAGATGGTCAGATCTAAATCTGAACCGATTTTCACGAAACTTAACACACATCATTCTAGACCTAATTCATTACGCTGTGCAAAATTTCGTGCAAATCAAAATATATATAGGGACTTATATATATATATATATATATATATATGGGAGCTATATCTAAATTTGAACCGATTTTCTGGAAACTTATCACACATCATTCTAGACCTAATTCGTGCATATCGAAAGATGCATAGGGACTTTGGTATACCATTTACATTAAATCGGAAGAAAATATATATGGGAGCTATATCTAAATCTGAACCGATTTTTCCCAATTTCAATAGGGTTCGTCCTTGGGCCAATTAAGTGACCTGTGCCAAATTTCATCCAAATCGGATCATAAATGCGACCTGTACTTTGTTTACAATTTAACATGGACAGACGGACGTACGAACATGCATAAATCGACTTAAAAAGTGATTCTATGCATATTCTCAAAAGGAACCATATGTCTATCTCATTTCCTTTTGTCTGTTACAAACATATGTACAAATACATAATACTCTGTACCACAATGTGGTGAAGGGTATAAACATGGGTCCGTCAAAAATGGGCAACCCTGTATCAAATAGTACAGAAAATAGGTGTTTGCAATTTGTGGTAGGAATGCCCAATGAGTACCCATAGTTTGTAGAGCCAATTCGGTTTGGATAAACGTCCACAGAATCCATAAAACAAATGTGTCATTATACGAAGGCTACACCGAACATTTATCATTTTTATCATAGAGGGAATTTCTACTCAACGAATACCCCAAATATAAAGATACATAATTTTGCTTGAAAATGTACCCAAACTCCATAAAATACCGAAATTTGAGAGAGGAGCTGTAGCAATGTATGCGAAAAAAGTTATATCTCTAAGAAAAATTGTCAAACAATATTATTCTGATGAATAATGGAAAGCCAAAATGTTAATCAGTATTGAGAAGGATGTAATCTAGATTCCATTGGTGAAGTATTCCTTTCACCGTGGGAAGAACTTTATACCGAAAAGTAATTTTTTATAAAACCAAAAGACCAATCAACAAGGGACTAACAAATTGAAATTTTACGATTTGGAAGCTAAATGTTATCCAATATTAGAAGTAATTGACAAAATTGAGAGAATGTCTGTTTTAATCTTAACAGCCAATATGGTTGGAAAATGTGTTTGAAACCATCAATATAAATAAATAATATTTACAATTATTGGAAGAGGCTTTTAAATCAATCAATAAATCTAAATGCCAAACGATCATTGCGCTTGCTACAAATCGTATTTACCAATTTTGCATCCTCTGTGAATTCTGTAGGCGGATCCAATTGCTTTTGTGATATCAACTTTATAACAGAATGTCCACTATGTCCCCTACACCCTCATCTGCATTTCGAATGCCCTCACGGAAAATTTTACTTTAAATTGTGCGATTTTGATTTCCGAACCCAGATATTCAATCTTAAATTATTTTCTGAATCCATATGGATAATTTGATCAAATAAATAAATTGGAACATTAGTCTAATTTATTTTCGCCTCATAAAATCTTTTCATCGAACAATATCCCGCCTCCAACTGGCAACATTATTCAATATATTTTATTAGCAGAACAAATCGTTCAAACATGATAATGAACATCAGCACACATTCCTCAAAAGCATTCACCATTCTAGAGATCTACATATTTCGAGGTGTTATGGTGTAGGTTATAATAACAAAGCAGATATAACAAATCATGGTCCTCTATTTCTACAGAGAATGTTCTCTATTATTCTGTCCAATACACCCTCATCTAAATATTGTATATCATGTACGTTTTCCGAACCCACCCATTACAACTAAAAAATTATTGACTGTATCGATATGAATAATATAATGAATAGGAAAAGTGGTTCCATTTATTTTTGCCCTATAACATTTTTTCATTCAAAAAATATCCCGCCCCAAATATTTCCAAATTTATAGAGAAAATTATATTCATTGAAAATGGCAACATTTTTCAATATATTTTATTACCATAACAAATTGTTGAAACTATGCTAATGATAGCCATTGCATCTTACCACCAAAACCCACATCCCCCAAAAATCATGCATCTTGCAAAATTAAAATCTCCCTTAATAAGGTACCAAAATCAGAATAATTGTAGCACATTTCTCTTTTTTAACAACATTTCCTGTTGAACACAAAAATCAACAACAACATCGTCATCATTATTAACACCATTCGAACAATTTGCTCTACTTAAAATATAAAACAATTATAGCTTGTTTGTCATCGCGCCAAAGGAATGTTGTAACCTTAATTGAACACCTTTACATGTGCAGGCTCAACTGATGTTGGTTGCTACTGCTGCTGCTCCGAAGAACATTTTCCATTTGACATTTTACACAAGGACACTGCCGGTCGTAATTTCCACTCAATTTATTTCAATTTTTATATGGTTATCAAGCGTTAACACAAATTGTGAACATGACATTTGTCCAGTTGCAAATTTGTAACGCTTATTGTCCAATGCATTCAGTCCAACGAAAAGTCCGAAAAAATCATCATCATTTCGTTAAGCTCAAATGCCCATGAAAGGGAATGACAACTGGTGACAACGCACCGGAGAGATGAGACACACACGCACGCTTTCAAAAGAAGCAACTACAACAACAAAAGCCGAGACAAAATGCAATGGACCAAACAGGACACCGGCATAATTTGTTATGCCTACTGTTGATGCTACCAGGTGATGACGACGACGACGATGATGTAGATGCTGGCTGATGGTGGTGGTGGGTGTACTAAATGGATGGCAAGGTAGACGAAATTTTTGTGTGGACACTGAATGCACATTCATTCCCTTGGTATGGCAGATCAAGAACATTTCAAAGCTGATGCTCTGAAGCTGATCCATCCATGCTAAACCAGAAAACAATCACTGACATCCGCCTAAGAATTTATTACAGAACGAACTATTTTGTTCACCAAGGCCTTCGAAGTGTGACGAAATGTCTCGTAGCTGGTCAATTGTATTGTTGCGAAATAGAAGCAAAATACGCGTGCGCACACATTGCTGGACACACTTTCTATGTTAGTTACGCCTGCACACAATTACTAGACCTGCTGGCTGGCTGCCTAGCTGGTTGGTTGGCTAGCTGTCCGTCTGTCTGTCCATAGTTGCTTGTTATAGCCTTTATCATACAAAGTTGCAATTGTTGCATTTAGTTATGCGTTAAAGCGCATGCGTAACTAATATTTTTATTGTTGTTGTAGATTGTTTTGTTTTAGTGAAAACAAAAATCACAGTAGTTTGCTGCTATGACAGTAGTAGCACGAGCAGAATTGCTGGGGTGGCAAGTAGCAGCTACTGCATGTAGGACAGGCACACTTTTCATGGAGGTAGGAAAGCAGTATAGTCGGACGGGGCCGGAGAAATATGTTGGCGGTAATAAGAAAGATGATGAGGGCTAACAATTTAGTAATATATTTTATTATTATACCGAAGACCTAATAACATTTATCAAATTTACGTACAGTTGAAAAATATTGTTTTCTTACAGACAAACCAAATATTTACCCTCTACATTTTTTAATGAGTTATGTGTTCCTACATGGGCTTATATTGAAAATATTTCGTGAAGAAGTTGTTCACAAACTATGGTCCTGAAATACTTCATCTACATCTACTTCGCCACGCTATATCATAGTTACTTCGGTTGACAAATTCAATAGGATCATCAAAATAAATATAAAGATAATATAAATTGATTTGGAGAATATACCCAACATTTACCGATATTTAGAGAACTTAACGTATTACATTATGTCCAATTAAGTAGAAAAAATCTGAAATCCTCAAAATAACGAAAAGAGGGTATCATTTTTTGGAACTATACCTGATCATAAACCGATATTGATAGTTTTTGGTCAGATTTGTCGTCACTAATTGATAACCTAAAATCAATAATTACAACCAAATCGGTCGAAAAATGGTAGTATATATTATGGGGACTATACCAAAAACATATATCGATAGTGATAATTTTAGGTAAGACTTGCCGTCCTATGGAAATCACAAGTATACAAATAGTATACGTTTTAAAAACGTACCTGAAGTTCCTTAAACCTTAAATACTCAACCGATTTAAACTAAACTTGGCACACATTATTCTGGATTAAACTCAAAACGCTATCCAACATAATCGAAGGATACATGTGGTGCACCATTTACGTTAAATCGGACGAAAATATATATGGGAGATATATTTAAGTCTTGGCCGATTTTCACGAAACTTGGCACACATCATTCTGGATTAAATTCAAAACGCTATGCAACATAAGAACTTGGTACATTATTTAGATTAAATCGGACGAATATATATATATATATATATAGATCTGAATCGATTTTCACGAAATTCAGCACACATCATTCCAACATCAATTCAGTACGTTATGCCAAATTTCGTGCAAATCGAAAGATATATGGGACTTTGGTGCACCATTTACATGAAATCGGACGAAACTATATATGGGAGCTATATCTAAATCTGGACCGATTTTCACGAAACATACCAGACACCATTATAGGCTCAATTCAGTACGTTATGCCAAATTTCGTGCAAATCGAAAGATATATGGGACTTTGGTGCACCATTTACATGAAATCGGACGAAACTATATATGGGAGCTATATCTAAATCTGGACCGATTTTCTCGAAACTTTGCAGACATTGCTCTTGGCTCAATTCAATACGTTGTGCCAAATTTCGTGCAAATCGAAAGATATATGGGACTTTGGAGCACCATTTACATGAAATCGGACGAAACTATATATGGAAGCTATATCTAAATCTGGACCGATTTTCACGAAACATACCAGACATCATTCTAGGCTCAATTCAGTACGTTATGTCAAATTTCGTGCAAATCGAAAGATATATAGGGATTTTGGTGCACCATTTACATGAAATCGGACGAAACTATATGAGGGGGCTATATCTAAATCTGTACCGATTTTCACGAAACTTGGCAGACATCACTCTAGGCTCAATTCAGTACGTTATGCCAAGTTTCGTGCAAATCGAAAGATATATAGGGACTTTGGTGCACAATTTACATGAAATCGGACAAACTATATATGGGAGCTATATAAAAATCTGGACAGATTTTCACGAAATTTGGCAGACATCATTCTAGGCCCAATTCAGTACGTTATACCAAATTTCGTGCAAATCGACAGATATATAGGGACTTTGGTACACAATTTACATTAATTCGGACGAAAATATATATGGGAGCTATATCTAAATCTGGATCGATTTTTAAAATTTCAATAGGGTTCGTCCTTGGGCCAAACAAATGAGCTGTGCCAAATTTCATCCAATTCGGATCATAAATGCGACCTGTACTTTGCTCACAAAAATACATGGACAGACGGACGGACATGCTTAAATCGACTTAAAAAGTGATTCTATGCATATTCTCAAAAGGAACCATGGGACTATCTCGTTTCCTTTTGCCTGTTACAAACATATGCACAAAGACATAATACCCTGTACCACAGTGTGGTGAAGGGTATAAAAAGGGCGGATACTGTTTTATACGACCCATACTATGGGAACTATGTTGGACCGATATTTATTATATTTCGTATAAATATTTGGCATTGAAAGATAAAGACCAAAAAACCGAACACTTCGAAATGTGGAAAAGGATTAAGTCTTTGGATGACCGAACTACTGTTAAACCTTCGCAACATGTTTTATTTTCATCTAATAGGACGAGCCCGCCACATCAATCCCACTTAAAAGGTTACTGTTGTCATAATCTAGTGGCAGAAGACGACAAGTACCGTTGAAACAAGCAAGGATACAAAATCTTCCGTAAAGGCTGGAAATTATTGCAAAAAAACCTTTTCGGACCAAAATTTACGTAAAAAATGGCCAAAATCAGTTAGGCCAGCAATGAAAATTCAAGCAGAATTCTCCTAAATTGTTAGCATGAAAATTGACCGAAATGCCTAACCATCGTTCCATACACCATAGAATTTTATGATTTTCGGCCAAATTTGGTCTGAAGTGTTCAAAACGACAACACTGGTCAAAAATCGCAAAAAGGACGACCTCTTTAAGGGAACCCCCCCCATTCTCGATTTTAATTTTTCAAGATTTTCAATGGGCTGGTAAATGAATACAAATGCTTGTTAAGGTTTGTAACTTTGCACATATATAATTGAAGATTTAAAAGAGAAGAAAAATAATTTACAAAACATTTTTGTTATTGTTTTGTTGTTGTTTTTTGTAATTAAAGAAAAGTCCTTATTTTTGATGGCGGGCATGATAACTCCTCACTGGAACATCGGAATCCGAAAATTCCAACGGTGTTAGAAAGAGTACATGTCTGGCTCTCGTATGAACTAGGATTATTGACTTCGCTCTAAAATTAACAAAATGGTGGACCTTTGAAAAAATATTTTTGGCTCAACGAACAAAATTGAGCCTAGATTGACATGTGTTGAGTTTTGTTACCACAAGTTCATATTTAGACAATTCTCCTATACATATTTTTGACCGATGATGTTAATGGTGCAACATATACTCAAAGATTGGCCGATTTCGACGAAATTTTGCACAAAACGTTTTGCTGTAGCGCATCGAATGTCGTGATACAAGATTTACATATAGATGGTATACCATAGGTCATATTTCTGTCCGATAGGCATAAAATCGGGGTAATTATAGATCCGATTTCAATTGTCTACCGATGATGCGTTGTTTGCCCAATCGATAGGATATTGTTTTTTGATTATTATGGCCTGCAAAACCCCGATTGATGATAGAGTTCCTTTTTATAAATGTTCCTATTACAGAAAAATAATTACAGATGTTCTATACTAGTAAGAACAAGTATTAAAGTGCTAATTAAATTTGTAAAGTCAATTATTATGCTGGAAGGATACGAACATAACCTGCAACATCTGCACTATGTCTTATCAAACTAACGCAGTTAAAATTGTGCAAAAAACAACACTCTCGAAAGTGTGAAAGAGTATAACACTGACTCGTATTCCATAATAATCTTCAAGGTTAATTATCCCAGTAGCACCTTTCAGTAGCTATTATGAAGCTACCAAAATAAAGTCAGCTGTCAAAATGAAAACACTGTAAAAAGTCAAATTAAATTTCCTATTCAATTCAAAAGTATTTTTTGTTTGTCGATTCAATTCGTTAGCAATTCAAGGTTAATTCGTTTTGCAGTAGTCAATTTTTATAGACCTCCACATGTTCAACGATACTACTGTGCACTTTACAATGTTTGGACTATTGCGACCAATCACACACACACACACTCTCACTGATTGGCCATTCATTGTGTATGCAGATTCTTAGAATTGAACCCCTTATCGATCACCTTGAAAACTCAAGGAATAAAAAAAATTTAAGAAGAGGAACAAAGATTTTTTCGTTGCTATATTTGGACTGCATGTGGTTTTCGTTGAGCCTCCTCATTTGGTGCACACGACAAACACACACACACACACAGCCATTTAGCTAGCCAGCTACACAATGCTAATTCATTTGAATGCCATTTGCTGCAAGTTGTTGCACATTGCAAATTGCAACCAAGGTCCAAGTTGTGCTACCGTTGGTGATATGTGTACAGGACTACTGTTTGCTGCTGGTGGTGCCGTTGCCGCCTGATACAGGCGAAGGTTGCTGTTTCTTGTTGTCCAACAATGCAATGAATGCAGTTTGGGTTTTTTGTGTGTCCGTTTTGTTTGTTCATTTGCGAGTAATCAAATCTCTGGAGAGTATTTTTGTGGCCTTCTGTTTGTGATTGGATATCTGGTGGGCATTCAGTGTTTACAAAACAATATCCTGGTATAAACGGTGTTTTTTCTGCTCTCACTCTCTTATTGCTTTCTTGCAAAATTTGTTTTCCATTTTAGCCAGCAGGACAATTAGACTAGTAGCTGGTTTGCTATTGTTTGCGCTTAGGGCGTTTAGTTTACAATGTCCTTGCTTACGGTAAAATATTTAGATTCTCTTGTGGTTTCTTCTTAGGTTTTCATTATTGAAATTTAAAGATTTTTGGAATGGTAACTAATTTCTGTGGAATCAACAGGATTTCTGGAGGGGTCTTGCTGCTGGAGAAGCCTTGAAATTTTGTTGAAAACTCCAGGAATTACAAGTGTTCAATTTTGGCATGCTTGTCAGTTATATAAATTCAACTCTATTAACTGACCACAAATTTTGAAATATTAACAATGAAGTTCAGGAAAATGTGTTTGAATACTATGGAAGGTTTTTTTTTGATTCGACTTAACCACAAGTCTTGAAATAATAACCATGAAGTTCTGAAAAATATGCGTGAAAGCCACTGAACGGTATTTGGTTCTGCATAATTGGCTGAAATTATATTCAGCTGAAATCGAAATTAAGGATTTACTACCATAACGGAATATGCTAATATTGTAGTCTTTCATAGAAATTTACTCTTCTTCTGAGGCGAAATCTTGTATATGATGTCAACATATAACATACTACACTACCTTTTTATACCCTCCACCTATCTACACTTTGCTACGACAAAAATACGCCTCATCGGCAAACTGTACAATATCGGTATAGATCCCCAAGTTTCTTTAGACCAAATATGTTTCCGAAAACTTGGTGTTAATTTCCGTCCGTCCATCTGCCTCGCTGGCTGGTGAGCACGATAATTCTACAAGGGGAATAACCGAAATCATACCAACTTTACACTTCGTAATATTTTTCAAAACTTAGATTAAGTTGGAAATGGGGAATATCGGTCCCCTCTCTTTAGTACTTCCCCCCCACAAAATAATCAACGTTTTACTGAACAATATTTTTTTCGAAGAGAGAATAATATTTTAAAAGTCTGATTCCCTCTTTCCAATGGAGTATGCGATTTCATCTATTGACTGCAAACCGTTAAATTTATGCCAAGCCTATCAAATGAGGTCCTAAAGACCCACCGGTAGCGAACTTGAGTACAAAAATCCAAATGATCTACTTCTCTAGTCTGTGGTGGTTTTCGTCATTATTCATATCAATGTTCGTCATTTTTCATGTTGTTTACACAGCTGTCTGGATTTGTTAAATATTATTGTTGTTGTTATTAATTTTTGAAAATATTTACATACCTATCACTACAGAATAGAAGGTATATACGATTTATGAATCGGGTTGTTATTTCAAAAGAAAGTATCAACATAAATAAATTCAAAAATCGGGCGAAACTATATATGGTAGCTATATCTAAATCTGAACCGTTTTAGTGCAATTCGAAAGATATATAGGGTCTTTGGTGCACCATTTACCTTAAATCGGATGAAAATATATATGGGAGCTATATCTAAATCTGAACAGATTGTCACGAAACTTTGCATACATCATTCTAGACTTAATTCAGTACGCTATGCCAAAATTCGTGCAAATCAAAAGATTTCCAGAGACTTTAGTAGACTATTCACCTAAAATCGGGCGAAACTGCATATGGGAGTTATATCTAAATCTGAACAGATATTCACGAAACTTTGCACACATCATTCTAGACTTATTTTAGTACGCGGTGCCAAATTTCGTGCAAATCGAAAGATATATAGGGACTTTGGTACACAATTTACCTTAAATCGGACGAAGATATATATGGGATCTATATCTAAATCTGAACCGATTTCCACGAAACTTGGCAGACACCATTCTAGACCTTATTCATTACTCGGTGCCAAATTTCGTGCAAATCAAAAGATTTTCAGGGATTTCAGTGGACTATTTACATTAAATCGGGCGATGCTATATATGGGAGCTATATCTAAATCTTAACCGATTTTCACGAAACTTAACACACATCATTCTACATCTGTTTTAGTACGTTGTGCCAAATTTCGTGCGAATCGAAAGATATATAGGGACTTTGGTACACAATTTACCTTAAATCGGAGCAAGATATATATGGGAGCTATATCTAAATCTGAACCGATTTTCACGAAACTTTGCACACATCATTCCAGACCTTATTCATTACGCTGTGCCAAATTTCGTGCAAATCGAAAGATATATAGGGACTTTGGTACACCATTTACCTTAAATCGGACGAAAATATATATGGGAGTTATATCTAAATCTGAACCCAAATTCCCAAATTCAATAGGGTTCGCCCTTGGGCCAAACAAATGAGCTGTGCCAAATTTCATCAAATTCGGATCATAAATGCGACCTGTACAGACGGACGGACATGCATAAATCGACTCAGAAAGTGATTCAATGCATATTCTCAAAAGGAACCATGGGTCTATCTCGATTATTTTTGCCTGTTACAAACATATGCACAAAGACATAATACCCTGTACCACAGTGTCGTGAAAGGGTATAAAAAAATTAATAACTGTTCGTTTAAAGTATAGACACCATATAAAGGCAGTCCTCTGATGTTCGGTATTTTGAGGATTTTGGACATGTTTCAAACGGAATTTCATAGTTTGGGTTGGCATGAATTTACATGTTTTTGTATCAATATATGTTACGCCAATCTTTGGGAGTGTGGATATGTGTTTTACATAAATTGGAAATAATTTTATATTTCGGATTCTCATTGAGTAGAAAATCTCCCTACCAAAACGTATCATAAAGATCCAGCTTCATTTTTGGTATTATTAAGTTTGTTAATTCGTTTTCTCATCGAAGTTCCTATAATATGGTATATCGTATTTTTGGCGAATAAAAAATTAATTACAACAGTTATTATTCCCTTCACCACACTCTGGTACAGGGTATTATGTCTTTGTGCATATGTTTAGATTTAGATATAGCTCCCATATATATGTTCATCCGATTTTAAGTAAATGGAGCACCAAACTCCCAATATTTGTCCGATTGAGACATCATTTTGGCACAACATTTAGCAAAACGTACTGAAGTTAGTATGGCCTAACGTGTATAAAGTTTTTGTGGAAATCGGTTTAGATTTAGATATAGTTCCCATATATATATTAGTCCGATTTTAAGTAAATGGAGCACCAAACTCCCAATATTTGTCCGATTAAGACAAAAATTTGCACAGAGAATGGTCCTTCAATAATGCGACGTTAGTATGGCCTAACGTGTATAAAGTTTTTGTGGAAATCGGTTTAGATTTAGATATAGTTCCCATATATATATATTAGTCCGATTTTAAGTAAATGGAGCACCAAACTTCCAATATTTGTCCGATTAAGACAAAAATTTGCACAGAGAATGGTCCTTCAATAATGCGACGTCTCTTAATATACCCACAGTGTGGTGAAGGGTACAATATAGTCGGCCCCGTCCAACTTTACTTCTTTACTTGCTGGTTTTATTTTAAAACAATTTAGCAGTAAATGTCGCAGAATATTTACCATATATGTCCACAGATTGTCACAGCAATGAAGCTCTATTTGTATAAAAATGATCTATTTTATTGGTACCGTCCCATTCATCTCGTTTGAACTCAAAACCTTTTTTGACTTCATCGTTAAAATTTTCAGAAATATGATTTCATACTCGTGTCTCACTTTTGTTATGTTCAAAACAATAAAGTATATTAACATAAAATGTATAAATCGTCTCATATTGTCCAAAATACATCTAGAGCATTTTAAATATCGCCAAATAGCAATTGTGTGCAAAATTTTTAAACATATCATGTCGTTCATATACGAGTGTATAATCCAGGGCAATGAACTTTTATTTTCAAATTCAGTCACACGTGTATTTGCACAAAATGTGCAGTCGATAAAATAATATAAATATAAGTACATTTCAATTTGTGTTCGCATAGAATATAGAACGATGGCACAAATAAAACCTCTAACGGCGGAACTGCAAAAAATTGCCATAGACGAATTAGGTGAAGTACCTGAAAGAATCCCAGAAGATTTGTTAGCTTTAAAAACATGGATACGACAGCAACCCCACTTAAGAGCTCGTGATGATGATCAATTTTTAATACAATTTTTGAGAGGTTGCAAATACAGTTTAGAGAAGGCGAAAGTAAAACTGGATTTATATTTTTCGCTTCGGACCAAATATCCAGAAATGCTGGCAGTGTATGATGTAGATGATGCAAAATTTAAAGAGGTCTTTCATTTGGGGTAAGTTTTAAATAATGAAAGTATACATTAATGCCGATATTTGAAATTCTAGATGCTTCACTTTGTTACCCACACCTCTGAATGAAAATGGTCCTCGCATCTTATTCTATCAGTACAATTATGATGCCACTAAAATGACAATTGAAGAAATGTACAATCCCACCAGTGCCATGTTGGAATTAACCATACTCACCGATCCTTATGCTGGCATACATGGTTTGGTATATATTTTTGATATGGCCAAAGCCACAACGCGTCATATCTTACAACTGACACCAAATGTTTGCAAAAGAGCTGTAACATATTTGGAAAAATCATTACCGCTTCGGGTACGGGGTGTGTATTTTATAAATGTGCCCAACGCTGCACTACGTATTGTGAAATTTATAACTTCCCTGTGTTCGGAGAAAATTCAAAAGAAGGTATGATAAATTACTTTTAAATAAAAAGTGTTTTTATTTTATCTAAAAATATACTAAAATATATTTTTATTTTCTTAGATCTATGTCTTGGGGCACAGTGTTATGGATTTAACCCAATATATTCCTCTAAAATATTTACCAATCGATTATGGTGGCGAAAATGGTCTGTTGCGTGACTTAAATCGGCAATATTTCAAAAGATTTGAACAGTATCGAGATTATTTTAGAGAAAATGCTCAATATGGTACCGATGAAAGTTTGAGAGTTGGGGAAAACTTCGATTTGGATGGTTTGTATGGCGTGGGTGGATCCTTTCGTCAATTGGTTGTGGATTAGGATAATAAAAACTAATAAAATATAAATAAATTTGTTATAAATTAAATTATTTACACCATTATCTGTGGATAATAAGTTAAATTGTACTTCAGAACAAAAAAGGGTATTTCTTCAAGCGGAGCTAGGAATTTTTGCCTAGAGTTATTACAACACGTAACTTTAACACAATTGTTCCTTTCCAGAACTTGCACGAATCTACATATTTTACAAGTTTTGCAACTTTTTACTCGATAACGGTTCTTGAGCCTACAAAACTTTTAAAACGTTCAATCTAACTAAAGAGAACACAATAAAATCGGGTTCTCTTTGTAAACTTTCTACTCGAGGAATTTGGCCGAGTAAAAATGGTAATCGTTGATGATGATTTTAAATAATTTGTATTTAATATTGAAATTTTTACTCTGAGAGCGATTTTGACCTATTTCACAATTCCTATTTATCCAATAAAAACCCAGTGAGGAAAGTAGTAAAGTCGGACTGGGCCAACTATATGATACCCTTCACCACTTTGGGTTTATTCTACATATGTATCCTAATAGAAGTCGCGTTTTTGTTATCGAACCGATTTCGGGGAATCTTGCCCGGGACTAATTTATATTACATCAGTACGTTGTATCAATCGGCCTAGCTATGGATCTTTTCACGAAGCTTAGCAACATCATTTTAGACTTAATTCAGTACCCTATATAGAAACTCGTGCAAATCGAATGATTTTCAGAGACTTTGATGTACCAATTGCTTAAAATCGGATAAAAAAACATGTGGGAGCTATATCTAAATCTGAACCCATTTTCACGAAACTTTGCACACATCATTGTAGACTTAATTCAGTATGATATGACAAAATTCGTGCAAATTAAAAGATTTCCAGGGACTTTGGTGCATCAATTACCTAAAATCTGGCGAAACTATATATGGGAGCTATATCTAAATCTGAACCGATTTTCATGAAACTTATCACACATTACTATAGACACAATTCAGTACGCTATTCCAAATATCGGTCAAATCGTCTTTGGCACTTTAAATCGGATGAAAATATAAATGGGATATATATCTAAATCTGAACAGATGGTCACGAAACTGTGCACACATCATTCTAGACCTTATGCATTACACTGTGCAAAATTTCGTTCAAATCAAAAGATTTCCAGGGACTTTAGTGGAATATATATATATATGGGAGCTATATCTAAATCTGAACCGATTTTCACGAAACTTTGCACACATCATTCTAGATTTATTTTGGTACGCTGTGCCACATTTTGCGCAAATCGAAAGATATACAGAGACTTTGGTGCACAATTTACCTTAAATCTGACCAAGATATATATGGGAGCTATATATAAATCTGAACCGATTTTCATGAAACTTTGCACAAATCATTCTAGACCTTATTCATTACTCTGTGCCAAATTTCGTGCAAATCAAAAGATATATATGGACATTGGTACACCATTTACCTTAAATCGGACGAAAATATATATGGGAGCTATATCTAAATCTGAACCGTTTTTTCCGAATTTCAATAGGGTTCGTCCTTGGACCAAACAAATGAGCTGTGCCAAAATTTCATCCAATTCGGATCATAAATGCGACCAGTACTTTGTTTACAATATAACACCAACAGACGGACAGACAGATGGACGGACAGACGGACGGACATGCATAAATCGACTCAGAAAGTGATTCAATGCATATTCTCAAAAGGATCCATGGGTCTATCTCGATTATTTTTGCCTGTTACAAACATATGGACAAAGACATAATACCCTGTACCACAGTGTGGTGATGGGTATAAATACCTTAATAATATTCCCAGAAAATGAGTTCTGCCCATTCGATATCAGAAATCTTAAATTGCAAACGTTGGGATTTTATATGGAAACCATAACCCTAATCCGATATTGAAAACACCGAATTCGGGTTGAAAATGTGGAAATTGCAAATTTGAGAATACTACAATGACTCGCATATATCAATATGTGGACACATATACATAGTTTTTTGTTAGGAGATGAGAGAATATTTAAAATTCGAACGGTCAGTTATATTCCTGAAATTTACTACAAATTAGTACGAATTTTCAACATTTCCTATATAGACCAATTCTACAATCCAACACTGATCCTAACTTCAGCTCTATTGATTCACCCAAAATTTAAAATGTACCAATTTTAGTACACACTAGTACGAATTTCTATAACTTCCCAAATAGCCCAATTCTACACTCCAGCAGAGATCCTACTCCAAAATTTCAAGATTTCAGCTCTATCGGTTTACAAACATCCAAATTTTGTTACCATTTAATACATATTAGTACGAATTTCGAAAACATCCCATATATCCCAATCCTACAATGATCATAAATCCAAATTTCAGTACTCCGGCTTAGTATGTATCATCAGCTTTGTACCATTTAGTACACATTTCCAAAACTTCCTACACACTCCAACCCCAAACCCAAACAGTGATCCCAAATCCAAATTTCAGGATTTTAGGTCTATCGGTTCACCCAAAATTCAAATATAAACAAATAAAGTATCCATACCCAAACAGTAATCTTATTTCCAAATTTCTGTGTTCGAGCTCTATCGGTTCACCTAAATCCAAATTGTACCAAATATAGTACGATTTAGTTGTTTTGTACACATACATTCCCAAATCTACGTACATCCACACTCTTACGCCTATTTTACTTTAAAATTTCAGGATTCCAGCTCCATCCGTACCTCCAAACCACCTCCTTATATCGACCCTACGTCTCCATTTAATTGCTTTCCAAATATCAAGTTTTTAGCTCCATCAGTTCGCATGCCACAAAATTGTACCAAATTTAGTACATTTTAGTATTTTTCGGATACTTATAGTTCGTGCTTCTAAAAAAGTACATTTATTCTACACTCCATCAGTAATCCTCATTTGAAATTTAAGAGTTCTAGGTTAACCGGTTCGCCAAATACAGTACTTTAGTAGTACTTAGTACTTTTTAGCACTTTTCGTGCCGTTTTAGTATGCATTTTCAAATACCCAGCCTTACTAAGAGTGTCATTCACCGAAAATTTCAATATTTGTGGTCCATGAGTGATCAGAGGTGTTTGGCTTATAATGAGAGCCGCAAAACCATCCGTTTTAAAACAAGTAAATGTTATATTACTCTTCGTAGTGAAGAGTGTTAATACTGACTTCTTAGAGTTTCGCCCAAACCCATTTCCATGGACTCAGTTTAACAATATTACATCAAGCTGTTTTTATAAAAACTATTTTTTCAAGCTCTTAAAATTTTAAAAAAAACTGTACTCTGGCAAAACTGTACTCAGGCAAACATCTGACTCAATGCAACTCAGATGCATAGTCAAACATAATTTAAATTCAGATGCATATTCAAATATAAATAAAATTCAAATTTTTCAACATCCAACATTATCAAAACAAACATAAATATATACAAAATTCCAGTTTTGGAACAAAACAATAACAACAAGTGATCAATGGAGAACCATAATACCCAACTGTTTTGTTAGATTTTATATCCAGCACTGGCTTGCAATGACGACCAGAATGCAGCTACATCAAATTACAAATCATAAAAAAAAAAAATTTGATATGTTATTGAGGGTATAGGGTGTTTGAAGGGCCCACATGACCACAGCGTCATTTAGTTTTTATATTATAATATTTAATTTCTCATTTTATGTTATTTATTTAAAAAAAATATATATATTTATATATTTCCCAATTAGTATTTGAAATTCGAAATATAAATGCATAACTAGTTTCTGGTATGGGAACAACCCAACGGAATCTATATATACCAGTATGTATGTGTTTTTGATTTCAGTCGGCTTGAAGATGTCACAACTAAAACCTCTACCAGAAGATTTACAAAAAATTTCCATAGAAGAATTGGGTGAAGTTCCCTCAAGGATACCAGCAGATTTGGAAGCCTTAAACACATGGATAAAACTACAACCTCATCTAAGGGCACGTATGGATGATCAATTTCTAATACAATTTCTACGTGGCTGTAAATATAGCTTGGAACGGACCAAAGAGAAAGTGGATTTATATTTTTCACTGAAAACCAAATATCCAAATATGTTTGCAAGCAGCGATGTGGATGATCCAAAATTTCGGGAAATGCATAACTTAGGGTAAGTGTATTCAATTTTTAGAGATATTTATTTAATTTTTTTCTCTCCATTTCAAATAGGTGTTATGTTTTGCTTCCCAAACCCCTTAATGGTAATGGCTGCCGCATTTGCGTTGGACGTTTTAGTTATTCACCCGATAAGTTTAATATAGAAGATATATATCCTCCCACAAGTGCCATGTTTGAAATTACATTTGTCAATGACCCCTATGCTGCCATACAGGGATTTGTCTTTATTTTTGATTTTGGTGAATGTACCGCAAGCCACTTGTTACAATTTACACCAACGCTGTGTAAGAAAATTGTCTCATTTTTGGAAAAATCAATGCCTTGCCGTATACGTGCTGCCTATTTTATAAAGGTACCAACGGCGGCTCAACAAATCTTGAGAGTTATTTTCACGCTATGTTCAGAGAAATTACGGCAAAGGGTGAGTAGAAATGGAAAATGGACAGAGTCCAATTCAAATATATCGGAAGAACAAAAGTGAGACTCAATTTATAGACGAACTGAAGGGAGTCTTTATAGACAAGCTGAAGCAGGGAGTCTTTATAGACGAGCTGAAGCAAGGAGTCTTTATAGACGAGATGAAGCAGGGAGTCTTTATAGACGAGCTGAAGCAGGGAGTCTTTATAGACGAGCTGAAGCAGGGAGTCTTTATAGACGAGCTGAAGCAGGGAGTCTTTATAGACGAGCTGAAGCAGGGAGTCTTTATAGACGAGCTGAAGCAGGGAGTCTTTATAGACGAGCTGAAGCAGGGAGTCTTTATAGACGAGCTGAAGCAGGGAGTCTTTATAGACGAGCTGAAGCAGGGAGTCTTTATAGACGAGCTGAAGCAGGGAGTCTTTATAGACGAGCTGAAGCAGGGAGTCTTTATAGACGAGCTGAAGCAGGGAGTCTTTATAGACGAGCTGAAGCAGGGAGTCTTTATAGACGAGCTGAAGCAGGGAGTCTTTATAGACGAGCTGAAGCAGGGAGTCTTTATAGACGAGCTGAAGCAGGGAGTCTTTATAGACGAGCTGAAGCAGGGAGTCTTTATAGACGAGCTGAAGCAGGGAGTCTTTATAGACGAGCTGAAGCAGGGAGTCTTTATAGACGAGCTGAAGCAGGGAGTCTTTATAGACGAGCTGAAGCAGGGAGTCTTTATAGACGAGCTGAAGCCGGGAGTCTTTATAGACGAGCTGAAGCAGGGAGTCTTTATAGACGAGCTGAAGCAGGGAGTCTTTATAGACGAGCTGAAGCAGGGAGTCTTTAAAGACGAGATGAATGCCTAGGAGTTTTTATAGATGAGCTGAATTTCAGGCAATCCTTATAGAAAAGCCGAAGTTCCGAGAGGCTTTATAACCGAGCTGAAGGACATGGAGCTGAATGGGATGAGCTGAATTGCAAGGAACTTTCATAGACGACCCTAAGGGTGGGAGTCTTTGTGGACCTTTTAGATGAGTCGAAGATAGTAGATAGATAGTGGGTTTGCTGAAGGACAAGGAAGCTGAAAGAATTTGTATTAGACGAGCTGAAGATCGTCTATATAGCTCGTCTGATGATCGCTTTAGTCGAGCTATATAGACGATCAGAAAGGCAGGGAGACTTTAAAAACATACTGATGTTCCGAGAGGCTTTTTAGAAAAGCTGAAGTTCCGAGAGGCTTTTTATACAAGCTGAAGGCCAGGGAGTTTTCATAGACGAGCTGAAGGGCAGGGAGTTCTTGTAGACCTTCTAGACGAGTGGAATATAGTTTTTATTGGTAGACCTTCTAGACGAATGGAATACAGTTTTTATTAGTGTGCTGAAGGACAGGAATGCTGAAATAAAGGTCGTATATGGATGAGCTAGAAACAGAGAGTATGTATAGACCAGCTTAGGTGAGGACTTCATATCTTTTTCGAAGTATTGAATCACAGGGAATCTTTAAAAGCTGCATAGGTATGATTGAAAAGACTAGAACTGGGATTCTTTATGAAAGAAATGAACAGAACTTTTATAGAAGTTTTAGGGCTAGGCGCTTAAATGTAAATTTTATAAAGACGTTAGTGAATTTTCCATAGACGACTGTCAGGATGACTTAAGACGGCCATCCTCAATCTATTATTATATTATAACTCCCTCATTTGAGAGAGAGTAACCAATTTTAAAATCTATTTTGAAAATATTTTCTCTCTTTACAGCTCTTTGTTCTCGGTAATAATATCAATGATCTGACCAAACACATACCTCTCGAATATTTACCCAAGGATTATGGTGGCAATAATGGTTCTTTCAGCGAACTAACTAAGGAATATAATAAAACATTTGATTTATATCGTGAATATTTCAAAGAGAACGCAAAATATGGTACAGATGAATCGTTGAGACCTGGAAAACCTATAGATTTGGATGGACCGTTCGGTTTGGGTGGTTCGTTTAGGAAATTAGCTGTAGATTAAAAATTGAATGAATTTAGAAGATAATATATTATAAGAAAAAAAATCAAACACATTTTTTTGACTTTGGGTGTCTGTCGGCTCTGTAAAAATTGGACGATATTTATTACCGCCTTAAGGATAAAAATTTTAGACATGCTTTTCATTCGAGTTGGATCTAATTTTATATATTGAGTCCCTATTGCGTTGAAATATTCTTGCCAAACATTATAAATACAGGTCAATCTTTGTGTATAGCCCTCTTTTATGGAATTCCCAGCCAATTTATGAATACTTTGATGATCCAGAGCGCAATTTCCAAACGAAGTTCCTACATTTTAGCATTACAAAGTGGCTGTAGTTTGGAATTCTAGGGCCTTGTTGGCTAAAAGAACTTATTCACATAACTTGTTCAATATAAGTTCATGTTTCTACATAGCCTCCAATAAAAGGATACACATCCTTTTGGTAGAAGGTCCTAACACAATTTCCTCACATAAGTTCCTGTAGTTTGGTACCACGTTGCTGGCAGTAATTTACCTTGGCATAGCCTCTATATAGAATGTCCACCTCATGTCCTGGCGAGACTTAATTGCTTCTCTTTGTTCGGAAATAAAATATGACAATATTAAAAGATGTCACGGTATGGTGTTACTACATTTCGACTTGTGATTTATTCTTTGGATGCTGAAAGAATATAAAAATAGTTTCACCATCCTTTTTAGCTTTCCATCTCCAACCTTGAATATGAGGTAGCTAATAAATGAATACTTTAATATTTCCCCGGAAAATTACTTAAAGCAGCTGTTACAATTTATTTTATATAATCATCTGAAATATGTCATTATATACCATTTATATGATAAATTTTAATTTTCAGGATAACTGAGATTTAGCCGCGGGCTACATCTAACTGTGAGCCCATGGACTCTCACAGCCTCACGTTGGCATTAAACATTCATTATAATTAATAAAGCATCTTATAATGTTCTCATTTTTTTTCTGTTTGTGGCCTAAAGCTTAGATCTTCTTTTGAGTTGGTTATTTTCGGACAATTAGCCTGTTACTACGTTTAACAACCATGGAAAAGTTTAACACTTTCGCAGTTTCATCCTATAAACACCTTGAGCTTCGTACACAAAATAATATGTCTACATAGCACAACCGTTCATCTACATCAACACAGGGCACAATTTTGATCCTTAAAAAGGTCCAAGGTCTCTTCCCTTCACTTGTGTAGCACTAGAGTGCTGTTGCAAAATAAGTCTTTAAATATCAATGTAATTATAAATAAATTAAGCGTGTTAAATGTATTAAAACGCCCCATTTTGTTTTGTTTTCTTTTCGTCTCATAACGTCCGAATGTAATGGGCAGCCACTGCCAGAAACAAAGTTTAAGCGGAATGAATGAGTATTACATGAAAACATAACCATTAAGGGTAATACTTACGAACGGCTGTTTTGATGCCGTCTTTTCATCAGCTACATCTTCAATGAATTCGTTTTGCTAAAATTCCCTGTGAAGTAGAGGACGAACCTGAAACAGGAAAAAAAGCACCTGCAATTGAAGCCGCATTTTCACATTTTAATCGTAAATGTAGTTCATGATAATGCTTAATATTGTATATTATCGAATATAAAGTTCACATGTGAGATATATAATGGACTCTAGATAAGTGGAACAGATTAATGTGGGGTAATCTGTAATATCGGCAATCGGAAGAAATAACTCAAGTTTTCAACACACGAAGAACCAATCGACATTTTTATTGTAGTTTCATATCACCAATATTTATCATTTGTGAAAATTGCATTTATCGACATTGTCCTGTATAAGTAAGATGAACACAATTGCGATTTATATACGCTTCATATTTTTATTGGCGTGAAATTATC
Source organism: Musca vetustissima (assembly GCF_032173495.1). Classification (NCBI taxonomy): domain Eukaryota; kingdom Metazoa; phylum Arthropoda; class Insecta; order Diptera; family Muscidae; genus Musca; species Musca vetustissima. The sequence continues at coordinate 3,956 of NW_026884414.1, read as the reverse complement.
AGTGATGATTATAACAAAGCTCACATTGAAGTGGGAATATTTTCTCGGGTTATAAGAGTTAATAATAAGCCCTGGCCTTTTTTAGTTATTTCATTGCGAATATATTAAAATAAAAAACAAAACTTATCTACATCTTTAGCGTCTTATTTAGTGCTGTTTAAAAAATAATTTACTTTATCGAAATATTCAATCTAGTATTGGGGGAAAACATGCAACAAAGTAAAAACTTATTATTGGAGGTTTTCATATTGAATATGATTTATTGGCAAGTGTTGGTAATCCCATTATTAATTTTTTGACCTTCGAGTTTTTCTTAATTTTAATCTGAAGAATACTCTCTCTTGATTTTAAATTTCATATCTCATTTGAAATTATATAGAAATTAATATGGGGTAATGTAAAAACAGGGGCCTATATTGATAATTTTCTGCAAATGTATTTGCCATCCTCCAAGAACTTGGACTGCCGAACTACTGACAGTAAGTTGCAATATGGCGATTTTTAAATATAAGCCCATATTGAAAGCTTCCCATGAACCGGAAATGCAAAATTACAGGACATTCGATTTGAAGCCCGGAAGCGTGGATTTAAACTCTGCAACTTTTGGCTTCTTAAATGTTACCCGCCACTTACCGGATTTAACTTCTGAATATTGAATAACGCAGGGGTAAGCCAGGTGCAATGTTCCTGCAGTTAATCTCGAAAATAAAATAAGTAAAACCCATTTTTATACCCTTCGCCACACTGTGGTACAGGGTATTATGTCTTTGTGCATATGTTTGTAACACGCAAAAGGAATCGGGATAGAAACATGGTCCATTTTGAGAATATGCATAGAATCACTTTCTGAGTCGATTTATGTATGTCGGTCTGTCTGTCTGTCCATGTTAAATTGTGAACAAAGTACAGGTCGCATTTATGATCCGAATTGGATGAAATTTGGCACAGCTAGTCTATTTGGCCCAAGGACGAACCCTATTGAAATTGGGAAGAATCGGTTTAGATTTAAATATAGCTCCCATATATATTTTCGTCCGATTTAAAGTAAATGGTGTACAAAAGTCCCTTAATATCTTTCGATTTGCACGAAATTTGGCACAGCGTAATGACTTAGGTCTAGAATGATGTGTGCTAAGTTTCGTGAAAATCGGTTCAGATATAGATCCCATATATAGTTTCGTCCGATTTTATGTAAATGGTGCACCAAAGTCCCCATACATCTTTCGATTTGTATGAAATTTTGCATAGAGTACTGAATTAAGTCCAGTATTACGTGTGCCAAGTTTCGTGAAAATTGGTTCAGATATAGATATAGCTCCTAAATATATTTTCGTCCGATTTTAGGTAAATAGTGCACCAATGTTCCTATATATCTTTCTATTTGCACGAAATTTAGCATAGTGTACTGAATTGAGTCTATAATAACGTGTGCCAAGTTTCGTGAAAATCGGTTCAGATATAGATATAGCTGTCATATTTATTTTCGTCCGATTTAAGGTAAACGGAGCACCAAAGTACCTATATATCTTTCGATTTGCACGAAATTTAGCACAACGTAGGGAATTACGTCTAGAACGATATGTGTTAAATTTCGTGAAAACCGGTTTAGATTTAGATATAGCTCCGATTTTAGGTAAATACTGCACCAAGTGCCTATAAATCCTTCGACGTGCTCGAAATTTGGCATAGCGTACTGAATTGAGCCTAGGATCGTGTGTGGTAAGTTTCGTTAAAATCGATTCAGATTTCGATTTAGCTCCCACATATACAAATATATTCGTCCTATTGTACATAAATGGTTTTATCGAAATTGGTGCAGATGCAGCCATAGCTTCCATATGTATTTCGAATTCTGATTAAAATTAAATTTTTAGCTTAAACTTTATCGTAGGTTGCATGAAGACAGGAATATGTTCCTTCGAGGGAACATTGCCATGTAATTGTAAGGATACATATGTACAATATACCCAAAGTGGTGAAGGGTATCATATAGTCGGCCCAGTCCGACTTTACTACTTTCCTTACTGGTTAATATTTTAAACGAACCACCAAAACCGACTGGTGCATTCAAATCTATAGGCTTTCCTGGTCTCAAATATTCATCAGTACCATATTTCGCGTTCTTTTTGAAATATTCATGATAAATCATTATATTATTTCGTCAGTTCAGTAAATGAACCATTATTGCCACCATAATGTTTGGGTAAATACTCAAGAGGAATGTGCATGATCAGATCATTGATATTATGATCGGTTCAGATTTAGATATAGCTCCCATATATAGTTTCGCCCGATTTTAGGTAAATAGTCCACTAAAGTCCCTGGAAATCTTTTTATGTGCACGGAATTTGTCATAGTGTACTGATTTAAGTCTAGAAGTTTCGTGAAAATCGGTTCAGATTTAGATATAGCTCCCATATATATTTTCGTCCGATTTTATTTAATTGGTGCACGTCTTAAGAGATTCTAACCATTTCATTCATGAAGAATCCATTTTTTTAGGCTTCTACAAATATACTTAGACAGTTTTTAAACATTCCCTTACCAAAGCTGCTCTATTGGGACTCTATGCTATACAGCTCGTCTGTTAATACCTCGTATCTAAAGGTCTATATTTAGCTAGTTCTCATCTATACTGTTCAATATAGACTCTATACTATATACCTCGTTTCAAATTCTTTCAGTACGTCTATCAAGCTTTCCTGTCATTCACCCCACCCGCAAAACCTACCTTACACTAGTTTCCGCGACAGAGGGGTCTCTGATCCGAAACGACCCGAGTTATACTCGGCCAACGTCTGTCACCTCAGCAATAGGGCGGTTACAACAACAACAACCATACGCCCGTCTTGAAGGCCTTCAAAGACTCGCTGCACCTCAGCTCATCTATAAAGATTCCCTGCAATTCAGTACGTCTACAAATACTTCCTGAACTTCAGCTCATCTATAAGGAGTCCCTTCGGCTCTTCTTAGAAGACTCCCTTTAGCTCGTCTGTAAAGACTCCATTTAGCTCGTCTGTAAAGACTGCCTTCAGCACGTCTATAAAGACTCCCTGCTTCAGCTCGTCTATAAAGACTCCCTGCTTCAGCTCGTCTATAAAGACTCCCTGCTTCAGCTCGTCTATAAAGACTCCCTGCTTCAGCTCGTCTATAAAGACTCCCTGCTTCAGCTCGTCTATAAAGACTCCCTGCTTCAGCTCGTCTATAAAGACTCCCTGCTTCAGCTCGTCTATAAAGACTCCCTGCTTCAGCTCGGGCTGCTACAACAAAGACTCCCTGCTTCAGCTCGTCTATAAAGACTCCCTGCTTCAGCTCGTCTATAAAGACTCCCTGCTTCAGCTCGTCTATAAAGACTGCCTGCTTCAGCTCGTCTATAAAGACTCCCTGCTTCAGCTCGTCTATAAAGACTCCCTGCTTCAGCTCGTCTATAAAGACTCCCTGCTTCAGCTCGTCTATAAAGACTCCCTGCTTCAGCTCGTCTACAAAGACTCCCTGCTTCAGCTCGTCTATAAAGACTCCCTGCTTCAGCTCGTCTATAAAGACTCCCTGCTTCAGCTCGTCTATAAAGACTCCTGCTTCAGCTCGTCTATAAAGACTCCCTGCTTCAGCTCGTCTATAAAGACTGCCTGCTTCAGCTCGTCTATAAAGACTGCCTGGTTCAGCTCGTCTATAAAGACTGCCTGCTTCAGCTCGTCTATAAAGACTCCCTGCTTCAGCTCGTCTATAAAGACTCCCTGCTTCAGCTGGCCTATAAAGGCTCCCTTCATCAGCTCTTCTCTTAATACTCCCTGCCTCAGCTATTCTCCAAGATTTACATGGTCTATTTTGTCTCTGAAATATGAGTTTTTAATAAGGTGTCCTTATTTGCCATGTAACCTGAATATTTGTTTTCCAAATTACCTGTCTTCATTACTGACCACTAATTCGCTAGCATTTCGCTTTAGCATTTCTAATTA
>NW_026884413.1:0-5516 GCF_032173495.1 Musca vetustissima | reverse complement strand
AGAGACAAAAGAACAATCCAAACAATGCACTATAGGTCAAATGACCACTTTTTCTGTGCAAAATTCATAGCGGCAACAAAATCATAGTATGCGTCATGAAATTTGGCCCAGCCGATTTTTTGTTACTAGAATTGTTATTGTTGAATTTGGAAGAAATCGGTTCAGATTTGGATATAGCTCCCATATATTTTTATCCGATTTCAGGTTTAAGATGCACCAAATCGGTAATATACAACGGATTGCGATGAAATTTGGTTTGTACGATTTTTGAGTCTGCAAATAAGTGTGTTGAATTTGGAAGAAATCGGTTCAGATTCAGATATAGCTCCAATATATATGTTCTATCCGATTTCACAACTAAGTAACTCCAAACCCACAAAATACATCCGGTTATCGTAAAATTTAGTTTGCATGTTTTTGGTTCAAATCGGGTCAGATTTAGATATAACATCCATATATATGTTCCCTCCGATTTCACGTTTAAACCACGCCAAATCACAATATACACCCGATCATAACGAAAATCAGAAATGTCTCTGCAAATTTGAATCTGATCGGATCTGATTTAGATATAGCTCTCATATATATCTGTATCTATCCGATTTCAACTTAAACCACTTCTTTACATTATCCCGCCCTTTTGAAAAGTTATATTTTAAAAGGAAAGCTAGAGCTTCATCCGTGGAAAGTGGATCAGTCTCTTGGGGTGTCACGTTTCTCAGTTGAAAGCACCTCTTTTACCAAATTCAAAGTTTTTATTAGGTGCCGCTTTTTTTTGAATACAGTAAACCCCGCTTAATTACCTCAGTGAAAATTTCAAGATTTTTGAGTAATTATCCGTGGAAGGTAATTAAGCGTAGACGGTTATTTACCTCGCTAGGGTAATTATCCGTGGACCCCGATTAATTACCCAGCAAGGGTAAATATCGGTGGACATTGGTTTTTTGTTTTTTCTTTCTTTTTTGCTTGAGATATTAACATGAGCTTTAGTTTGATAGACAAAGATGTATTTCTGGGAGACATTTCACGAAAACTTTCAAAACAATAGATTTTATGTGCACATGTGTGGCAAGTGCACTAGCAAAAATAAGCCATTTTAAGTGAAGTTGCCAGATTTAGACAAAATACATTGGGTAATTACATGGGACAGATTTAAATGTACGGTTACTTTGGGGTAGGTTATTTAGGGGCAAATAAATGAAATGGGTAATTAAAAGGGGGTAATTAAACGTGCTATTTTGTAAGGGATTGTACTGAAAATAACTGGGTATTTCGAAATCGGATTAATTAACCATGGAAGGTAATTAAACGTGGAGGTAATTAAGCGGGGAATACTGTAATTCTTAGGCAAAAAATGTAAATCCGAATATAGCCTGTCATTGTCTTTGGAAACATTCATGTTTCTGTGAAATTTTTCACAATTGTGCGCTTATTTTAAGCAATATAAATGAATTGGTTTCTTTAAATATTTCTCTCTTTCATCCGAAATGTTGTCGACATCAATTTTGCTCATTTCATTGTTTTAAAACAGCATCAGTTTTTTATTTTCGTCATATTTCAAATATAAATTATAGTATATTATAGTTATATAGTTATCACTTAATTTATGTGCAAAATTTCAAAGGGGTCATTTTTTTAAAAGCTTACTGAAAATTAATATATCAAATTATTTTAACTCTTTAAAGTCTTCATAGGCTAAAGGGTTATTTTCAAGAATAGAGTCGCAAACATTTTTAATTTAATATACATATGCTCTTTTGTATATATATTTTCCATTTTACACTAATTAATTATTGTAAACACAATCGAAATAACACACACTCAAAGTTGACTAAGCACCACTGAAATATAAGCATATTTATAGAACAAATTATATTGAGCGACTTGCACGGCCAGATGTATGACGGTACTTTATATTTAGCACTAATAAATATCACGTGTCTCTATTTTGGAGTGTTCTAAAAACAGAAACAACAACAACTCGTGAAAAGCGACACTTTGATATTTTTCAATTTTGCACAGAAAAACCGGTCATTTGATCCAATTCAATTGGATGGAAAACTACCATCCAACTGAATTGCCTACGTTTTTTGTGATTTCAAAGGTATTTTATGGATTTACTATCTGCAAAAGAGTAAAACAATAAATTCAGAGTACTATTGCAACCTTTTGGATCAATTTAATTTACAAATTCGTGAAAAACGTCTTGATTTACAACACAAAAAATAATTTTTCATCAAGATAACGCACAAGAGTGTTTTAACAATAGCTAAAATCAACGAATTAAAGTACTAGTTATTCTCCCGGTATAGCTCCCAGTGACTTTTACTTGTTCCCAAAAAAAAAAAAAAAAAATCATTGTTGGCAAGCGTTTTACCTCAAATGAAGATGCAATTACAGTTGTAAACCACTGTTTTGAAGACCTTGAGGAAAACTATTTTAATCAAGCGATAATATTACTAGAAAAGCGTTGGGCTAAGTGTATTGAAGTTTCAGGAGATTATATTGAATAATAAAAATATTTTTGAAAAACTAACTATTCTCTTTCATTGATAGGCTAATAAATTTCCGAACCGTCCTATGTATGGAGATTATTAGAATTAATAATATGTATATAGAGGCCAACAAAATAAATGGACCATGGATTTATACACAAATGGATTTATACACTTTTCCATGCTCTCACACCAATTGTCGACTCACTTTTTCCATTCCGATTCAGATAGCTCTGAGACATTTTGAATGATACTTTCATGCGACGATATTCATTTACCATGCATTTTTTAATATACGTGTGCCAATTGTAAGATGTACGCCACATGTATGCCACATCAATACCAAGTTTTTGGCCGGCCAAAACGACGCTAGCATAGTTTTTCTAACTTTTATATTTATTTATGCCCTACACATTGTGGTACAGAGAATAACGTTTACCATACTTCTTCGAAAACGACAGACACCGCTATTTTGTTTAAAAAGAATTAGCAAAATGTAAATTATATATTCAATATATTTGTTTATAAAAGAATTATTTACAACCATACCTTCTATTGCGTAAAAACTCCAATCCTCCTTTGAATATTCGAGAAATTCGAAGTATATTTTCTAAAATTTCGGAAATGTTGCTCATTATTTCGAAATCTCCAAAAAAACGTTCGGCTACTTTATGTAGAATATTTCGAGAAGCAAATAAATCTTTAAAACGACTACATTCATATTTTGAAACATGATGAGTGGAGTGGCAAACTGCGTACAAATATTCAATGACTCTATAAAAGGAATACAAGCATCATTGGAAGAAATAGGGAAAAATAGTAAGATTTACTTTGGATTTATTTCTAATAAAAATGTTAGATCAAACGCGTCAGCTGTTAATCGCAATGAAATTCTGCGTACGTCCCTGTTATTTTGTGCACATTTTTAAACGTTCCTACCAAAAATTATCAATATCGATCGATGTATTGAATTAACCAACATATGGTAGAGGCTATAAAAAGTTCGGCCCGGCCAAACTTTACAATTTTTCACTTGTTTTTAACTACAGGGTGCTTCAAAAAAATGTATACACACTTTAAACTATTGTAGTTTTCCCGCTCTACAAGGCTAATGTTATATTTCTTTGCCAGGTGCCCTTTATGTTATTTTATCAGTTGGAATTTGTAATATCAACATGGTGAGATTCAAGCAGTGTGTAGAGACATCTCATTGGACGTTTTGATACGATGCACTATAGGTCAAACAGGCCATTTTCCTGGCCAAAAGTCGAATTTCACACATTGTCTTATCACTTCTTTTGAGTTACAATCGAGTAAGGAACACTTCAAAACAAATAAAAATTAATTTTGTTTTTGCATAATCACTTATACCGTTATATGGCAAGCTGTCAAACGTGAATTATTAAAATATGATAAAAAAAATTTTTCATTTGGTATGTACTTGTTAAGATTTAAAGTGGAAATAAAATATAAGTATAACTATAAGTAAAGAATTAATAAGAAAGTATTCCATATTTTTTATCATAAACATTGTATTAAAACAAGCGTAACTTTAGATTGATCGAAGGAATTTTTAAACTTTAAGGTTATGAAAGCATTAAATCCGTGGGCAACTTTTGGCAATTGAAATAAAAATTGATATTTGTTCATTGAACCGTCCTTAATTTAAATAACCTAATGTGGTTTTGCGGATTTGTGCGGTTTTTTAATTATTACCATTTTTGTATGTTAAACCATTTACCGAAATACTGATTGATTTGAATCTGAAATAACTGGAGTAGAGGTAAATCTTATATTCCGCCTCAAAATTATTTTAATTTCATTATTACGTCAGTTTTCAGTACATTTAAACATATTTCGAAATTATTGTTATGAAACACCCAATTTAATATTGACGAAATATTCTTAGCTCTCCATGACTGCTACTGTCCATAAGGTACAAATTCATTCGACGCAGATAATGGAAAATTGTGTACCCCTAATGGAATTCTTGGAAAAGATGCTGCTGAAGCTAGACTTTTGTTACCAAACATATCACAACCACCCCCTGTTTCGAAACATTGCATACGACCCTGTATATAATGATATTCCATAATTTTATTTATTCACAATAATAAGAATATATATAAATAAAATGTTATCAAATATATAAATTAATTTATTTTTATCCCCAAAGGGTTAATACATTAATAACCTAAAGGGTTTATTTCTAAAGAAATTCCATTATTTTTTCAGAATGTTGAGACAGCTATTCAGGTTGAAATACCATTATTTTTCAATTTTATGACTTTTGGCCACAAAAATTGCCAGTTTGACCTATAGTGCGATGTACAGAATCAGTGGTGACTCGTACTCAGAATTGTATTGATGCTGCAGGTCACCAATTTGAACAGTATTAATATTTGTAATTTGTGTTTCATTTCCATTGGACTTTTAACTTTCTATTTTCCTTAAATTGAACTTTGTAGAACGGTAAAAAAAAATTTTTATGGAAGTTCAAAGTGTTTATAATTTTTTTTGAAGCACCCTGTATAATAATAAAAAATTATATATAAAAAAAATATATAAAATATTAAAATAAGCGGCTCCTGAGTTCCAAAGAAATCCATTCCATTGTACTCACATCCATAATTACTAAACCATGTGTACACATTTTAAGGATGAAAGGACGGAATACTTTTTTTGTTGATCGTTTATTTAAAAAATATATATGTAAAGCAAAAAATATGTGCATATATAATTACTAAATATATGTATTTATTTTTTATGAAAATAAAAAATAAATGTTGACCATGTTTTAACTGTTTGTTATTTTTAATCAAATATTGCTAGCTTTGTTGTTTATCATTTACGGTGCAGGTGGGGAGGGAGTGTTGCGATGAATGTCGGAGGTCCCAAAGATTACAACATAAATAGAAACTATTAGTTCTGTGTCGACGATGTTTTTATTATTGTGGGTTAAAAAAGTTCATAAGTGCCGCACATGATTCCGGTACTTGATTCAAGAAGCTGGGAGCAATT
>NW_026884412.1:0-5704 GCF_032173495.1 Musca vetustissima | reverse complement strand
CACAATTGAAAGCCAAACAGCACAAAACAACCCACAGTGAAGGGAATCTGGAAAAGTAATTAGACCACTAGTCAGTCAAGAGGCTGCAAATATCGCGAAATATTGCCCAAGCTCAGAATATAGACCTACAGAAAGTTATGTTTTCGTGGAAGTTGTGTAAGGTATCATATGGTCGGCCCCGTCCGACTATACTGCTCCGCTCACTGGTTTTTAAATAAATTTGGCCTTCACTTTATTATACACTTCACCACACTGTGGTACAGGGTATTATGTCTTTGTGCATATGTCTGTAACAGCCAAAAATAATCGTGATAGACCCATGGTACCTTTTGAGAATATGCATAGAATCACTTTCTGAGTCAATTTATGCATGTCCGTCCGTCTGTCCATGTTAAATTGTAAACAAAGTACAGGTCGCATTTATGATCCGATTTGGATGAAATTTGGCACAGCTCATTTGTTTGGCCCAAGGACGAACTCTATTGAAATTGGGAAAAATCGGTTCAGATTTAGATATAGCTCCCATATATATTTCCGTCCGATTTATGGCAAATGGCGAACCAAAGTCCCTATATATCTTTCGATTTGCACGAAATTTAGCACAGCGTAATGAATAATGTCTAGAATTATGTCTGCCAAGTTTCGTGAAAATCGGTTCAGATTTAGATATAGCTCCCGTATATATTTTCGTCCGATTTAATTTAAATGGTCCGCCAAAATCCCTATATATCTTTCGATTTGCACGAAATTTGGCACAGCGTAATGAATTATGTCTAGAATGATGTGTGCAAAGTCTCGTGAAAATCGGTTCAGATTTAAATAAAGCTCCCATATATACTTTCGTTCGATTTAATGTAAATTGTCCACCAAAGTCCCTATATACCTTTCGATTTGCACGAAATTTGGCACAGCGTAATGAACTAGGTCTAGAATGATGTGTGCAAAGTTTCGTGAAAATCGGTTCAGATTTAAATATAGCTCTCATATATATTTCCGTCCGATTTAATGTAAATGGTCCACCAAAGTCCCTATATATCTATCGATTTGCAAGGAATTTTGCACCGCTTAATGAATTAGGTCTAGAATGATGTGTGCAAAGTTTCGTGAAAATCGATTCAGATTTAAATATAGCTCCCAGCGTAATGAATTAGGTCTAGAATCATGTGTGTTAAGTTTCCTGAAATCGATTCCGATTTAGATATAGCTTCTATATCTGACCAAATAAAAATTTAGTATCGGTTGCAGAATGAAATGTTTATGGATTCAATTTCATGCCTTTAAAGATGCGACGTCTGTTAGGATTCATCTGTTGAATATACCCAAAGTGGTGAAGGGTATCATATAGTCGGCCCCGTCCGTCTTTACTACCTTCCTTACTGGTTTTTTATTTACTTTAATATATATTTATTACTTTACCTAAATTTAATTGCTTCCTTTCTTTTTATTTCAGATTTAATTTTTTTTTTGTCCCAGAACCACAAAATTTACATTCCATCTGATATAAATTAAAGTAAGTACAGCAAAGAATAAAATTCTCTGTGCCTTAGTTTTAGACAAAAACAAAAACGCCTCTAACACAAATAACTGCCGTAAAATTTTACATTTAATTACAATTGACCTCTTTTCTGTTGTTTGTGGCAAGCAGTCGAGCGAGCGACTAGCAGCAGCTGGATTTGTGTTAATGGTGCTGGTGGCGACGTTACTACCGCATGGAGCATTGTTGTCTCAAAGTGATGTTTTTCGTTTTTTTGTCGATTTGCCTCCTTAAGGCAAACAACTACAAACATATAAAAATGACAACAACAATGTTCCTATTTCTTCTTGTAGTTGTTGTTGTTTATATTGTGTCAATTTTTTATTAAGTATCGTTAATTGCTTCACGTAGTTTATTAGATGTTCAAACTGTGTCGATGTGAGATGGGACGTGGTGGTGGATGCGCTCATGCGACACTATGGTGGCAAAGGAAATTTTACTCAACAGCCATTGTCGTAATTATGATGTTGTAATATGGCGTATTTGGATTCCGACAGTGACATATTAATACCAGCTGTCAATTATACACCAAAAACAAATATTTCATAATTAATGTCAGAAGTTAATGTATGTTTTCATATTGATTTGTAATAACAGGTTTTAATAGGTCATGCCCACGTCAGAATTACAAAATGCTATTAAAAATGTATATAAAACTAGTAAGGAAACTTCAAAAGTCGGACGGGGCCAACTATATGATACTCTTCACCACTTTGGATACATACAATAGATGTTAATATCTACAATATCCTTTAGATAGAACAGACATAGAAACTTTGGAGGACCATTGATATGGAATCGGGCGAAACAAAATTTGCTATCTAAATAAATATTTGAACCAATTGAAAAAACCCCACACACATACCATCAGTTTGGTCCTAATTCAGTACTCTGTGCAGAATTTTGTGCCAATCGAACAAATAGTGGGAATTTGGTACATCATTCACAAAAAATCGGACGAAACTATGTATATGAGCTATATCCAAATCGGAACCGATTTAAAAAAAAAAAACTTCAAGGACATCAATCTGGACCTAATTCAGTACTCTGTGCAAAATGTTATATCAATTAGACAAATATTGGTAGTTTCGTGCATAATTTACAAAAAATTGGACGAAACTATATATGGGAGCTATATCTAAATCTGGTCCGATTTTAACAAAACTTCGCAGACATCAGTTTGGACCTAATTCAGTACTCTGTGCAAAATTTTGTCCCAATCGGACAAATATTGGGAAGTTGGTGCATCATTCACTTAAAATCGGACAAAGCAATATGTGGGAGTTATATCAATATTTGAACCGATTTTCTCCAATTTCAATTGGTTCGTCCTTGGGCCAAATAAGTAAACTGTGCCAAATTTCATCCGAATCGGATCATAAATGCGACCTCTACATTCTTCACAAAAATACATGGACGGACGGACAGACGGACATGCGTAAATCAACTCGGAAAGTGATTTTATGCATATTCTCAAACGGAACCATGTGTCTCTCTCGATTCCTTTTGCGTGTTACAAACATATGCACAAAGAAATAATACCCTGTACCACGGTATGGTGAAGGGTATAATGATCTAGATGTGGAAACAGTTTAAAAATTATTTCTATAAAACCGCCCTTAAAAAATTTTAAAATGCGCAAACAAATATTTGAACCAGTGAGCGGAGCAGTATAGTCGGGCCGACCATACGATACCCTACACAACTACCACGTAACTCTCGGATTTTTATTCCAAGCATGGGCAATATTTCGTCATAGTTGCACCCTCTTGCCCGATTAGAGGTCAACAGCACCTCTTCCTTATACTGATCTATTTTACGAATATTACTAATTTTCAGTACAGTCTTTCTAATTACTTGTCCACATTCCCTTTATCGTGGGTTGTGTTGTGATGTTCGGCTTTCAATTTGGCCTTTAGATCGAAAAGATACATTTTCGGTCCACTTCATCCCAATATTAATATGTGATCATAACCGAAAATTATAAGCGTTGTTCTTGACCATACCTCGATCCTCATAGAAATTTTCAAAGTGATCTGCACTTTATTTTCGCCCTCTAATGTGGTAATGGGTTACTAAATACTAACTGAATACGTAAGCGCCTGTAAATATTTACATCCTAGTACATACGACCATATAATTGGTATCAATTTAAAGGCCAACCACCCCTCTCGGATATGCTATCAACTTCTCGGGCCTTTGTTCTTCAGGGGTAAATATATACGCCATAGAATACCAATTTTGTCATTTTTCACACAAAAGTTAGGGTCCATTTGACCCGCTAAATATTGACCGATCTTTATCAAAACAGGCATACTTTTTCTTTGGCCCGATCCCATTCTCCATGTAAAATTTGACGATGTTTGGGCCATAATTGCGACCTCTGGAGAGACCAGAAAAAGGGACAAAAAATAAGTATTTGGTCCTAAATATTAACCGATCTTTACCAAAAACAATAGGGGTCTTCATTTGACAGAAACCATTCTATAATGCAAAATTTCGTAGAGATTGGTTCATAACTGTGGCCTGTATCGTGTTGACAAATTATAATGGGCAGACGGACGGACACACATGTCTAGATCGACTCAGCTAGTCGAGATATGACGATCGGTATACTTAAATGTGAATCTAGGACCAATATTTCGCGGCGTTACAAGCTCTTGGGGCTGCACAAAGTTATAATACCCTGACAACATAGTTGTGTAGGGTATAACCAGTAAGGAAAGTAGTAAAGTCGGACTGTGCAGACTATATGATACCCTTCACCACTTGGGTGTTTTGTACATATGTATACTTATCAATGTTCCCTCGAAGGGAACATTGACATACAATTGTAATTCGGACAGATTTAGAGTCATCTGCGTACCATTTGACAAATTATGTTAAAAATTTAATATCAATCAGACACCCGTTCGAAATACATATGTATGTTATGTTTGCATCTACACCAATTTCAACAAAACCCAATAACGTCATTAAAGTCTCAATTTGATACATTGTGCGAAATTTTCTGTTAAAAGGACAAACACTAGGAGTTTGGTCCACCATTTATGTAAAATCGGACGAAAATATAATCGGAACTATATCTATATCTGAACGGATCTTCACGAAAATTAGCGCACATCATGCTAGACTCTATTCAGTACGCTATTCCAAATTTTGTGCAAATCGAAGAATATATAGGGTCTTTGGTGCACCATTTGCATTAAATCGGACGAAAATATATATGGGAGCTATATCTAAATTTGAAACGATTTTCAAGAAACTTAACGGACATCATTCAATACTCAATTCAATCGAAATATATGTAGGGACCTTGGTGCACCATTTACATAAAATCGGAGGAAAATATATATGGGACCTATATCTAAATCTGACGCAATTTTCAGGAAACTTAGCACACATAATTCTAGGCTTAAAAGATATATAGGGACTTTGGTATACCATTTACCTTAAATCGAACGAAGATATACATGGGAGCTATATTTAAATCTGAACCGATATTTCCCAATTTCAATAGAGTTCGTCCTTGGGTCAAACAAATGAGCTGTAACAAATTTCATCTCATTCGGATCATAAATGCGACCTGTACTTTGTTTACTAGTTAACAGGAACAGACGGACCGACATGCATAAATCGACTCAGAAAGTGATTCTATGCATATTCTCAAAAGGAACCATGGGTCTATCTCGATTGTGTTTATTGCTGGTCTCCTTAAACTACAATTTGTTTTTACAAAAAAAAAATTAATAAATCTGTTGATCGCCACCTTTCCCTAATACAAACCTTTGTTTTAATCAATCCCTTTTGACTGGTTTTGACAATACCTCTAATTTCCCTACACACAAATTTATATTTGTCATATAATTATGCCAAATTGTTTTGGACACAAGAACAACAACAACAATATTCGAATACACAAATAGGGCCAATTTTAAAAAGGTATTTCAAGAATTACGGTAATTTGGTTGCCGTCATTTTTGTGGAGCACCTGTTCATTTCTTGATATTGATATGAATTGTCGCTCAAATCTCTGGCGTGCTTTAATAGAGGTTTGATTTTTTTATATATTCAGATTGCTGAAAATTGAAAATAAAAAAACAAAAGACCATCGAACAAACAATAAACATATAAATCATTGCCAATACATGCAAGTCAGCAGAAAAGAAC
>NW_026884411.1:0-56621 GCF_032173495.1 Musca vetustissima | reverse complement strand
GTGAACATTTAAAAGTAAAATGTATATAAAAATATAATAAATATTAAAGAGTCATAAAATAATGACTCATGCTATATATAAATATAATAAAAATAAAGCGAGTTTATTTCGCGTTCGCTTACAACAATTTAGAATGCGATTTTTCTGAAAAAGAAAAGTAAAAGTTCTACCTAATGGCAAAAAATAATTAAAAGTACATATATGTAAATAACACATTGTGATACAATTACCATCAGGGAAAAATAAAAATGTATAAAACACGTGTTTTCAGAAAATTCAAGAACATATACACTTTTGAATATATATTTGTTTAGTTCGAAAATACATATTTTCAATTTTAACAATATATATTTTTTCAATTTTAACAATATATGTTTTCAAATGAAAAATATATATTTTCAAAATTAACAATATATATTTTCGAATTTAACAATACATGTTTTTAATCCAAAAATATATATTGTCCAATTTTAAAATATGTATTTTAAAATATTACAATATCTTATTTTGGTTTGAAAATATGTATTGTTAAAGTTTACAATATTTTGTGTTGAGTGTTGTGATCCCGTTATTTTTCCGAGTATTTGCATTAGCTTCTGCATTCACTGCCTCTCGCTAGTTTTTGTTTGGCATTCAGAGAAGACGGATCACAAAAAAAAGGAAAAAATGAATTCACGTAAATTTTTGAAAACAACATTCCAAAACAAAAAAGAAATAGATTCAGTGGTTTTTGATGGAAGCAATGACTACGATTTGTTTATAAATAAAGGTAAAAGATGTATAAAAAGTGTTAATATTGTGAAAGTTCTAATAAATCATGCAGTGACTAATAAAAATATTCAGTGAAAAACTCTACAAACAAATATCCTGAGCCAAAATGTTAATAGACGGTATGTATATGGTATAGAACTAAATACATAACAAGTTGTTTATATTCAGAGATTCTTTTTCAATTTGCAGATTCTTTTTCCATTTGCACAAAGGGTAAATTGTTTGACGCATACAATAATAAGAGAACACAATTAAGTGCAGCAGGACTAATAAATAGACATGAAAACGTGAAAAAGAAATGTGAGTATCCATAAAAATAAGAATATTTATCTATTTTGAATAACAGTACGTTCTTTTAGCAAATCATATGCAATTGTCGGAAGATCACGAAACCGGTATAACAGCAGATGAATTGAAAATTCTTGAAACAACGAATGTAGATTGGAACAAAACAAGAGAACTTTGGATTAAATGTCATTCCTATCGACTAAATGAATTACAAAATAACGAGTTGAGTACTATTGACTATATACAAAAATACAACATTCATCTTAATGAATTGGTAAGTCTTTAAATTGTTAATATTATGTAAATTTCGATTAATATTTTTCATATACTTCTTACCTAGCTTCAAATCGATTTCAAAATACTATACGCAAACTCCAAAAGCATTTACCAATGGAAACTATTCTATGGAAAACTAATATCGAAAGCCGAACAATCAAAAGGGAATAGTGCTTTACAAATGTTACCGAATATCGACAGAACTGAGAACGGAGGTATGTATGAGTATAAGAATATGCTATATACAATCATCCACTATTTTTTTTACAATAGATTGCAGAATTTCTCTTTCGTTGATGATTATACCATTCATTCTACCACACTACAGGAAGAACAGCAAGTTAGAATCGCTGGAATCATTCATTACTGCAAGGTTGGTTCATATATATACTTTTATTCCACAATACTTGATATATTAATAGAAAATGTATCATCCTAACAGAATATGCAAGTGGCAGATGACGAAACAAGAAACAGAATAAAACGACTAAAAAGGAATACTCAACCCAAAATTTATTTTTTTGGCGATACGACAAAACCAATTTCCCTTGCATACGTGGATATATGTGGAAATCGTTTGAAATTTCAAAATACTTTAAAAACTGTTGAAGCCTGCTTTTTTTCTTTAAGTATTTTGGCCCGCCTCCCGGAAAACGAAGCCTGCTTTTACTCTTTTATGAGTATCAATATTAAATACCCAACTACATGCCTACACGTATGGACATTTATACAATATATTATTTATGAAATTAACACTCCATGGGATACGACAATACATGCTGTAAGTAGCTTAATCAATGAACTTCGTATGGAAAATCTGGAATAGATTTGTTTGTTAGTTTCGAAGAGAATTATTTTACGTTCGCCAAAAATAATGAATTATTTTATTATTATTTGATTATATAAGACTTTTATATATAATTTTATATCATCTCATTTATTTATTTCAATTAATGCTTTAATTCGACATATGAGAAGGCATCGTAAACATATAACGTCAATATCTTGTTCTTTCCCTAATTGCCTGTAAAATTAAATAAAATTTGATTTATAAAACACTATCCAAGATATTCTTAATATGCATAATATTAAAAAGGTAGAGTATAACAAATGGTTTCAGCTAATATATATATATATATATATATTGTAATTTATTAAAATATATATTTTCAGGCCAAAAAAAAAAAGTTTGATAAAAACATACCAATCAAATTAATGAGACAAACATACAAATGATTGCCACAAACATATATATTATAACTTTTTAAAATATATATTTTAAGGCACAAAAAAATCAAATGATTGGGACAAACATGTAAATGGTTGCCGCAAACATATATCTTGTAATTTTTTAAAATATATATTTTCAGGCCAAATAATCGTTTGATAAAATTTTACTAATCAAATGTTTGTGACAAGCATATATATGGTTGCGGCAAACATATATATTGTAAATTTTTAAAATATATATTTTCAGGTTAAAAGAACTTTTGATAAAATCTTACCAATCAAATGAATGGGACAAACATGTACATGATTACGGCAAACATATATATTGTACATTTTTAAAAATATATATTTTCAGGCTAAAAGAACTTTTGATAAAATCTTACCAATCAAATGATTGGGACAAACATGTAAATTGTTACGGAAAACATATATATTGTACCTTTTTAAAATATATATTTTCAGGCTAAAAGAACGTTTGATAAAATCTTACCAATCAAATGGTTGGGACAATCATGAAACTGGTTGGGGCAAACATTTATATTCATACAGTTGATACATCGTAACCAAAAACATGTTTGCAGTGACAATATTACATAATAGAATCCAACCATATATTTACCATATATATTTTGCTCTTCGAATATTGTTGGCTGAACCATATTTTTTTCTCTGCGTGTAGTTTCACGTTTAGATATAGCTTCCATATATTTTCATACAATGTCACGTAATGTTGTACCAAATAACTAAAGTTTGTATATTAGGACGAACTAGTGTACAACGAATGAAATGGAACCTAGAATAACGTGTATTGGATTTTGTGTAGAGATACATTTTGGATACCCAAAGTGGTGAAGGGTAGAGATACATTTTGGATACCCAAAGTGGTGAAGGGTATCATATAGTCGGCCCCGTCCGACTTTGGACTTTTCGTACTGGTTCTATTTGTGAATTTGTGCCTTTAAACGTGATAAAATATATAGCATAATATGCTGATCGATATATCCCATTTGCAATACCAAATATCCTGGGAGTAATAGAAATTTCTGTGTGAAATTTCAGAGCTCTATCTTAAATTTTGGGATCTCTATCGTGATGTTAACAAACGGGGAGATAGACGGACAAGCATAACTCTACATCGAATTTTATTTCGGTCAAGAAAATATATATGTATATACCTTATGGGGTATCCGGTGAATATTGCGAGATATTGCAAATGGAATGACACATTTAATATACACTCCACCTTATGGTGGATAGCGCTCAAAATATCGAATAATGGAGGGCCAAAACTGCCTACCAAGTGAGAACTTAAGGTACCATCATACAGTGAATTAGGTTCGGAAAATATTTGGGGATGCCCCCAGAATATTAGGGATACCGTTATATGAGGACTGCTTCGTAACTTAGGAAGAGTTGGAGTGCTTCGTAACTTAGGAAGAGTTGGAGGAAGAGGTTATACTCAATGGGAATACCTAACATAAAACTTGAACCTACCCAAAAGATTTAAAATTCTGAATATTGGGGGGGGGGGGGGGTGTTGGTAAAGTTATATGGGGGCTACCATAAAAAGTGGTTCAATAGAATCAAGTCGTTTAATGGTGGCCACCTTAAAAAGTGCAACGATATATCCCATATCTAAACGAAAATCCTTGAAATATTATTAATGTATGTGCAAATTTTCTAGGGCTGTCGAGATTTCAACAGACGTCTAATTTTTCGTCCTCTTATAGTTTAATTGGGGACCATGGATACCTCTTCCTCGTTTTAATTAACATTTGTATACTTTAAACACTTGTGCACACACTTTATAAATAATTAGCGATGAAATTTATTTACCTCGGCCTACCTATAATTCATTTAAATTATTTTCGGTGGCTGTTGTTGTTTTTATTTTTAATTCTGATTAATCGAGGTTGTCTTCTATCTGTCATCAAATGAGAGCATTCATTATTTAACGTTCATTATGGTGCTACCATGATACGACCACCACATATGCCAATCAAAATATTGGCCAACTCTGAAATGGCGGTAAACGAATGACGGTACAAATAAATGAGCCAGCCGAAAGCTGCTGCTGCATTGACCCAGTCATCTTCTTCCCTTTACTTGGAGATTTTTTTCCTCCATTCATTCGTTGGTTCACTCACTCAATCAGTCATTGAGGACATTGTGAATTCCTGCCACGCACATTAGTTAAATATTTATCATTAGCAGTCTCCGAACCCCCACCGTATGTGTATGCCATGCAAATTACTTTCGAAATATATGTATATGCGTTTGTATTTAGGTGTGTGTAAGTACAGAGAGTGATTGTGACGGCGGGTCTCGTTTACATTTCCGCTTCATACTTTCGCCAGCACGTATGCTTCTTAACTATGACATTAACATTGAGCTGGTGATGTTTACACTGTAGCATCCTTGCTCCCGATCTCTTGCTCTCCTCTTGGTTGTATCTTTGTGTTTGTGTGTGTATTATTTCGACCTTAATTTCAGATTAAATATTTGCATCGTTTTTTGTAAGGCCAAAAAGAGTGAAAAACATTGACAGAAACCACCATTTATTTCCTTTTGCCGGTGCTACTACACACTGCTGAACAAGACATAAAAATGTAATGCATTATTTCGTTGTTGTTGTAGTTATTTCGTACCCTACACCATACTGTGGCTCAGGATATAATGTATTTCCGTTGTTATATGTAGCATGCAGATGGAAACAAGTCGGAACCATAGATACTTTACTGTTTGGGATACACTTAGAGTCAGTTTTTTAGTAAATTTAAAAATTCGAGAAATTTCAATGGGGTGGTTGGTGAATAGACACTATTTTTTAGGCTTGAAACTTAATAAACTTGTGTACACTCTTTTATATGCGTATATGCCCTTTGATTCCTGTGGCTGATCAATCTATCGGCTTGAGTCTCCATTTGGTTGTATGTTGTTTATGCTTCGAAAAATAATTTTCCAAATTACAGACACTCAAGTTGGAAAACAGGGGTAGGAGCTTCAACATAAAGCGAGAAATTTGCATGGGGGCTATTGCAAAACTTTAACCTATATTGAATAATTTCTGAAAATAATTTTTTTGTCAGGAATCCGATATGAAACTTGTTAGCCACTTCGATGAGACAATTAGTTAAGAAATTCAATAATACGGAAAGGACGGGACCTTCATCAGGCTTCAAAAAATTGGTCGGTAACGTTATATGGGAGCTATATCAAAACGTAAACCTATATTGAAAATTTGTGGTATTAGGGGCACCGATATATAGTTGGCTTCCCCAAAAAGGTGACCGATATATCCAATGCAAAAAATCCACGCCTTTGATAGTCCTTGAAAAAATCCACGCCTTTGATAGTCCTTGAAAAACTATTCTTTAAAAAATCCACGCCTTTGATAGTCCTTGAAAAACTATTCTTTAAAAATTTTTTTTTGGATTACAATATGTTTCCTTAGACCATATTTTATATATACCCAAATTTCTGTAGGGTATCACATAGCCGTCTTCGCCTGATTTCGATTCTTCATTACTGTCCTTTTTTCACTTAAACCAAAGAGCTCTCTTTGTTTTTGTCATCTTTTGGCAGGGGAAAAATTAACGATGATTTTTTTCGAAATTCCGGTAAAAGGAAATGTAACTGATGAGGAAGATATTCTGCAAACACGCACACACACAAACATATACCATATAAGTGTTCATATATCCTACAAGGATGTACTTAACTGATATATGTGTGTGTGTGCTTGTTCTTGTGTGTATCGGTTTTTGTGCACATTTTTCCCGGTTTTTGTTTCTTCTCTTCACCATTGTTGGCAAACATGTTAACTATCAACAAAAGAATTTAATTAAGCTTTTAATGACAACTTAATTTACCACTTTCATGCACAAATTATTTGTTCTGGTTTTTTTTGTCGGTCTCGTCGTTCATTCAATACTCTTTAACATTCTGTGGTCACAATAACACAGCGACATGTGTGCGATTGTTTTCCATTGTCTGATACTCTTTTGTGTGAGATTTCAATTGGATTTGGCAAATAGAGGATGTGATATAGGACAGACCTTTTTTTTAAATAAATTGCAAATAAATTTTATGAGATAACCTTCAACCTCTACTTTTCCCCGTTTTACACTTAATGTAGAAAATTAGAAAATGTTCTCTGCCTCAGCTACTTAAATAACTCTCAACTAATTTTTATAGAAAGCACTTAATCTAAATCCACTTTTTCGAAAAATCGCTTTCATTTAGCTTAAAAGTTCTTTCTCTCTCCTCAACTCATATTATTCGCCACCAATAAAAAGTTTCATATATAGTTTTTTTTCTAAAACCCGCAAAAATTTTGTTTCAAAAAATTTTTGTTCACTTCAAAACCGCACAATCAGTGTTGTGGTATTGAGCGTAAAACAACCGTTATATTTTTTGAGTACAACAACGCAAATGCAGTTATTCCACCATCATCATAGACCATTACCACTCATCGCAACTTCATTCATCGTAGAACCTCTACCCGGCAAGCCAAAGTTAACCTGACCAAAAGGTCTATAAAGCGACATTAAAAATTCATAACTAAGTCCAACCAAGCAACCAACTACCAGCACCACTACCATCATCATCATATTCACGAGCTAAACTAGAACTAACAGCAACAAAACAACATCAACAATAATAAGCATGCACATCCTGCTTCTGTGAGGATAATTGCAATGTTATAACTATGAGTGGTGGGTGCAAAACTAGAAAAAATATCACGAGTTAAAGAAAAGGGTTATTAAAATGGCGAATGTCAATTAAAAAAAAAAAAAAATAATGAAAACTCTAAAGTCGGACGGACCGACTCTATGAACCGTTCACAACATTAAGTACATACGAGATGCTTCTATGTACCATATCCTGTCGATAGAACAGACATAGCATTTTTGGAGGACCATTGGCATGGAATCCGAAGCAATTTTTAACAGGCGGATGGACACGTATAAATCGATTCCGAAGGTGATCCTTTACATATTCTTGGAAATAACCAGGAGTCCATCATGTTTTCTCTTGCCTGTTACAGACATGTGCACAAGGACATAATACTCTATACCTCAATGTAGTGAAGGGTACATTGAGGTATGAAACCCTTCATTACTTTGGGTATATTTAGAAGATGCATCCCAACAGATGCCGCATTTTTTAAAGGCTCGACATGAAATATGAACTAATTAAATATGAGATCTGTATTTATATGTGGTACGAGATATTGCAGAGATATTTACCACCCTTCAAACACACGGATTGACACCCGGAATGTCAAATTGCAGATACTTCAGCCGTAAACTGGGGCAGGCGCTACCACTATATATTTTGAAAACATGGACCTATATTGGTCATTTTCTGTATATATTAGCCTTCGAGAGCTCTTTATCGTGCCAAACCGCCAAAAATATAAGAGGTCTCAGGTGAATATTTCGAGGCGTTACGAACAGAATGGCAAATTTAATATACACACCACATTGTGGAGGCCTGTATAAAAATATTCAACTTTTATTCTATGAGAAGAATTACTTCTTCAGATCTCTTCTAGATATAGGAAGTCTTTACCCAGCCCTCCCTGTATAAACCTGTTCAGTAGATCTTCCCAGAACTTCAAGACGATTTCTATAGATGGAAGCATCTGCTATACCTTCAACAGTTCTTCTATAGACAGGATATCGTTATCAGATCTTCTACAGTTACTGTATTTCTCTAGTACCTTCTATATTACTGCATTATTTTTCTAGTTAATATCTTATATAATACCTTCACATTCATTCGATGCATTCATCATCACACAACTTGCATATGAATACAAACAAAACTGTCACCAAACAATCGTTTGTAATTGTTTGTCTGTCCCAGGGAATTACTGAAAACTGTGTTTGAGGTTTATGTACGTGAGCCGGGACAGGACTATGGTTGTATGCTATTGCCCCGATTCAAAAAGGGATTTTCACGAGATTCTATATTGATACATGTTTTGTGTGTGTGTGTGTTCTTCAAACAAATGCATTTAAATTGAAAAATACCGATGAATATTTTTTTGTTGTTCTTCTTCTTTTGTTTGGAAAACTGCAACATCAAACAATTGCAACAAAAAATACAACAACAAAAACACTCACAAAAAGAGACAAACAATGCAATGTATGACTGACCAACACCACAGACTTACTGCCAACCTGCCTGGCTATCTGGTAATATTGAAACGGAATGAATGAATTCACACACACACACTCAAGTATATTCGCATGAATGGAATATACCAAAAAGTTGCATTCCAACAAGAACAACAACACGATTTCTAATGCCAAACAAATACATTGACCAAGTGTAGGGGAACAACACATTGCAAACACCTAAACATGATGGGTGGGTGGTATATGTGTCGTCGTCATCGTAATTCTAAACCTATTGTAGTTCGAGGTAACGATATAAGGGGATAGGATTTTTGCATATTTTCTTCTACAAACACACAATAAAACGGTAAATACACACACAACTACAGAAGCTCATAAACACACATAGCCACTCAGATATACGATGACCAATCCGACTTCCTGCGATGGAAAACAGCTTTGGCGAAACTAAGCGAAAGCCAATTGCAATTCGAAGAGAGATGTATAGAAATTTTTGTTAGCAGAGGTATAAACATTTTTGTTAGCAGGGACAAAAGTATGTAAATCGACTTCAAACAAATATCAATAGGTCATCCGTTGGGCTATGTCTGTACTTCTAGAAAACGCAACTACGTAATTCTATGCTCAATTATGGTTCCTTACAGCCATATAATGGATCCTTGGTGCGACAAATTAAAATCAATCTATAACATAAGGTAGCTATATCTAAATGCCAACCGATTTTCACGAAACTTGACACACATCATTCCGACTTAAATTCAGTATATCGAAAGATATATGTGGACTTTGGTGCACCATTTACATGAAATCGGACGAAACTATATATGGGAGCAATATCTAAATCTTGACCGATTTTCACGAAACTTGGCAGACATCACTCTAGGCTCAATTCAGTACGTCATACGGAATTCCGTGCAAATCTAAAGACATATAGAGACTTTGGTGTACCATTTACATGAAATGGACGAAAATATATATTTGAGCTATATCTAAATCTGAACCGAATTTCGCGAAACTTAACACACATCATTCAAGACATAATTCAGTACACTATACAAAATTTCTTGCAGATCGAAATATATATATAGGGACTTTGGTGCACCATTTACATGAAGTCGGACGAAACTATATATGGGAGCTACATCTAAATCTAGACCGATTTCCATGAAACTTGGCAGACATCACTCTAGGCTCAATTCAGTACGTTATGCCAAATTTCGTGCATATCGAAAGATATATGTGGACTTTGGTGCACCATTTACATTAAATCGGAAGAAAATATATATCTAAATCTTGACCGATTTTCTCGAAACTTGACAGACATCACTCTAGGCTCAATTCAGTATGTTATGCCAAATTTCGTGCAAATCGGAGGATATATAGGGACTTTAGTGCACCATTTACATAAAATTGGACGAGACTATACATGGGAGCTATATCTAAATCTAGACCGATTTTCACGAAACAAGGCAGATATCACTCTTGGCTCAATTCAGTATGTTATGCCAAATTTCGTGCAAATCGAAGTATATATAGGGACTTTGGTGTACCAATTACATGAAATCGGACGAAGATATATATGGGAGCTATATCTAAATCTGGATCGATTTCCATTAAACTTGGCAGACATCACTGTAGGCTCAATTCAGTACGCTATGTCAAATTTCGTGAAAATCGAATGATATATAGAGACTTTGGTGCACCATTTACATGAAATCGGACGAAGCTATATATGGGAGCTAAATCTACATCTGGACCGATTTCCATGAAACTTGGCAGACATCACTCTAGGCTCAATTCAGTACGTTATGTCAAAATTCGTGTAAATCGAAAGATATATAGGGACTTTGATGCACCATTTACAGGAAATCGGACGAAACTATAAATGGGAGCTATATCTAAATCTGAACCGCTTTTCACATCATTCTAGACATAATTCAGTACACTGTACAAAATTTCGTGCAAATCGAAGTATATATAGGGACTTTGGTATACCAATTACATGAAATCGGACGAAGCTATATATGGGAGCTATATCTAAATCTGGACCGATTTCCATGAAACTTGGCAGACATCACTGTAGGCTCAATTCAGTACGTTATGCCAAATTTCGTGCAAATCGAAGTATATATAGGGACTTGTGCACCATTTACATAAAATCGGACGAATATATATTTGGGGCTATATCTAAATCTGAACCGATTTTTCCCAATTTAAATAGGGTTCGTCCTTGGGCCAAACAAATGAGCTGTGCCAAATTTCATCCAATTCGGATCATAAATGCGACTTGTACTTTGTTTACAATTTAACACCAACAGACGGACAGACAGACGGACATGCATAAATCGACTCAGAAAGTGATTCTATGTATATTCTCAAAAAGAACCATGTGTCTATCTCGTTCCTCTTGCCTGTTACAAACATATGCACAAAGACATAACACCCTGTACCACATTGTGGTGAAGGGTATAATAATATAAATAGTAAATTTTGGTAAAATAATAAATTTTACAAAAATTTTGGATAAATAGTAAATATTCTGAAAATTTCTATAAATGGTACATTTTTTCAAAATTTGCTAAAAATAGATTTTTTGTAAATATAAAAATAATCCTATAAATAGTAAATCTTAAAAAAATCTCCTATTTTCTTCTGCAATTTAAATCCTTCAACAGTTTCAAAAAAATTCCTATGCAAATAGCAATGATAAATCTGAAGAATTTTCATGGCCAATATCTTACATTAATCGCACCGCAAGAATCATAAATTTCAAAATAAATTCCAGAACTTTTCAGAACAACTTTTAAATGTTCAAAAGTTGTTTTTTTCATTCTCTCTCCTAACTTTACAACCCACACACACACATACGTACACTCACACAAATATTTGCCGATTCAGCCAAGATTTAATAGAACGTTGAGGAGGAAGGAATTTTCAAAGCTGCTCCAATGCGTTTTGGGGTAAAAGTGCCCTAATGGTTGTTATTGTATCATTGCCCGGCGCATTGTTATGGCTCGAAAGAGTTTTGGTAAATTTATTTGGTGTTTGTAAGCCTGTTTTGAATAGTTCTTCCGTTGGGTAGTTAGTTGAAGGCACACACTCTTTTGTTTTGTGTGTATGATTTTGCTTTGATTTTTCCTGTTCTTTTTTGTTTTGGTATTCCTGATAGAAGGCAAGCAAACGAAGGATGAACAAAACTCCATTTATGCTATTAGACAGACAGTCAACCTGCACATTCGAACAGTGAATGAATGCAGAACGCCCTGTCTGGGAATTATGCGATCAACTACAATTGTCGCACATTTATTGTGAACTTGGCTTTCATTGCGGCTAAATGCACCAAATGTGGCAACAACGACAGCCGGTAACCATCGACAAGGACACAACATCAACACAACTGAGCTTTGTACGCTTTATTCATTCAGTCATTCGGTTCTTTTTCGAAAGAGAAAACGGAAATGTGAAGCAACAACACCAACAATGGAATCATCATTTAAGGACAATTGCTTAAATATTTTGCGAAGGATAAACGATACGTTTTTTGAGGGCGGAAGGGATTAGAATTCACAAAAGGAATGTTTTATTTGCTGATTTGAGGTTGATGGGTTCCCCTGTTGCGTGAATAGGTGGTAGGGAGACTGACTTTGAAGAAGTGGGAGTTTTTGAGATGGTATTTTGTAGCAATTTATAATGTGGCATCAAATTGATGCTAATAACTGATTATTATAAGTTCACAAAGTAACTATTGGTAGGATTTTGAACGGAAATGTTCACGAATCCGGGAGATTAAAACAACGACAGTCTCCAGATTAAAATATAGAAGGAAGTTGATATCTAATGTTTACAAAATTTATTATTGGAAATTAAAAAAAGAAGGTGTTTGTGAGATTTGTACACCCTCCATTTGCCTTTCCGTTTGCATCACATCGAAATATTCACTTGAGACCCCGTAAACTATATATTCTTAATTCTTAATCAGAATAAAATGTCTGCATACATTCCTTTGCTCTTCCAATTTAAAAGACTACGTTTCGAAATGTTCACTTCAACTTGAACTTTCCGTCTAATTCGTGACCTTCCCCTTCTACGTGAACCATCAGCTGGTTCGCTTTTATTTGCCTTTCGGGCTGGGGCAGCATCTTCATCCATTCTCACAACATGACCTAGCCAACGTAGCCGCTGCATCTCGATACGTCTTACAATGCCGATGACAACGGCCCATAGATCTTTCGGAAAAATTTTCTCTCGAACAATCCAATAGCTGCCTCACCTGCTTGCGCAAGTACCCATGCTACAGATCCATATACAAGCACGGGTAGTATCTGCGTCTTGTATAATGTGAGTTTGGTCTGGCGGGAAGTGCCTTGTTTCTAAACTGCTTACTTGGACCCCAGTAGCATCTCCTCCAGATTTCAAAGCTGATGTTATGGCGGTACCTAGGTGTATAAAATAGTTCTCTACCTCGAAGCTGTAGTTTTCAAGTTCCACAGGTGACCAGAGTCTACTGGACTTCTTGCGCATTGATACCATCCTCGCCATACCATTCTCGCAATTTACTGCCAGCCCCACTTTAGCAGACTTCTTCTCAATTCGTTCAAAGGAGGCTTTTACTGCTCACACTGTTCGACCCATTATGTCGATGTCGTTGGCGTAGGCAAGAACATATACTGTTTGGTGTACAGAGTACCATTTCTGTTCACCTTTGCGTCTCTTATGACTTTTTCCAGCAGGATGTTAAAAAGATCACAAGACAAACTGTCACCTTGTCTGAATCCTCGTTCGGTATTAAATGGCTCCGATAGGTCCTTTCCGACTTTAACTGCTGACCTTGTGCCACTTAAAGTTATCCTGCACAGCCGTATTAATTTTGCAGGAATACCGAACGCAGATTTAGTTTTTGGCACCTCTGAACCGTTTCAAATGGGGTGCCAAATTTTCCTACCGAAAATGATCGGTAGCAATACCGACCGTTATTGAAGGTTTAATCACATTTTGGGGAAAACTGTCTACATTGTTCCAAATTTTAATATACCACCGCCCCATGTGATAGATGTATACGAAAGTTTGTTGAAATCAGTTCAGGTGTAGATATAGCTCCCATAAATAGTTGCGTCCGATTTTTTGTAAATGGTACACCAAACTCCCAAGGTTTGTCCCATTGTAGAAAAATTTATTGAACCGAGCCTAGAATGACGTTAAGCTTGTTGAAATCGATTCAGATTTAGATATAGCTCTTAGACATATTTTCTTCCAATTGCATTTAAATGGTGTACCGAAGAGCCTATGTTTGTTCGCCTTTCATGAAATATTGCAGAGATTATTGGATGGAAATCGAAATTCATTGAAATCGCTTCTGGTTTTTATATAGCTTCTACATACATTTTCATACAATTTCATCTAAATGGTGTCCCAAGCATAGCTCCATGATTGGCCTAGAATCTCTGCGATAGTATTTTGTTAACATTTTCTTTGACTACAAAGTCGTTTTTGGACGAAATTTGGCTTTGGCCTCGGACGAGCAACTATCGAATTCATTTCATCAGTTTTATACATTTCGCAAGAATGAATTTATTTTTGTCGAGTACATCGTCATTGTCGTGGCACATAAATGTTAGACCTCATGGGTTTTTAATCCAAATCAGTATCAGACAATGCTGAGACCTTTCAGAAAATTCTGACCTTCTGTCAGTCTCGTTGTCTGTTGCTTACGATCCAAAATGTTCATATAATTTCTTTACAAAATTTAATTCACTCCATCTTGCATCAGGGTAAACATTTTGAATAGTTATAAATCCAATTTTAAGCGAACCAAGTGATCCGATTGAAATTTCCACTAGGATCTCCGACATACTGAAACTCGCCAGAAGAAGTTGGGAAAGGTTATAACAATTGATCCGCGTCCCTTTTGTATAATGCCTACAAACTAGTTTATGATCCTGGTAAAGGATCATGCATTGAAAAGCTGAAAACGAGAATCAGGAAGTTTACCTTTAAGAAACGTCAAAATTCGCTATAATTTTTGAACACATCTCATAGAAGTACAGCAGTTCTCAATTTTACTTTTCAATTAATAATACCAACATTTTAACCTTACCAATTTAAATTCCAGTTATCCTTTTTTTATTTTCCACTGTATCTAAACAAATTAAAAAATCTTACTTCACTACTACGGTTACACCTCTTCTTGGTAACAACGATATCCTCATGCAGATAAGCAATTTGCATGTTTAAGACGAAAACGTGAATAATTAAAATTGAAAAATAAAAGCGTAGAATTCCAAAAATACCAACTGACGCAAGGACAAATAATACCAAACAATGCGACAATCATATCCCGAAAACACAAACACATTCCTACCGGCTAGACGGAATCGGGTTCAAAAAAAATTGGTGACATTAAACGCCAGCTGGTAAGGAATGTGTAACACATGGATGGATAGATGGAGCTCCACCATAAACGGAGTGAACCAAAAATCTCTAAACACCCAACAATGGAAATGGCGGAATTTAGCCGGTGTTACCCAGATGCCAGACGATAAAGTGAAATATAAGTTTATGGCCAAAAGAGTCATGTCGGTGTTGTTGTTGTTGCCGTTGTTGAACGACAACCGCATATTAACGTAATAATGCCGAAAAATGGTTTACGCTGAAAATAAAAGCCGAACAAATATGCCCATTTGCCATGGCCACAAATAAAGCCAACTCTCATTCTCCTCCACCGAATCAACAACGTTATTCGAATAAAAATAATTCTAAAACCCCAACAGAAATCCTTTTGCTGGCTAGCACCTCAACCATCCATAGCCAGACATATATCAATTATCATGCTCCGGCATGAAAGGGTATTTGTGAGGTATACCCATAAATGTTTGTCCTTCCGTCCGTGTTGTCGTTTGGCTTTTCCTTCCATATATATTTGGGATTTATGGTACTACCGCACCCCCAACCCCTTTTCACTACGCTCACGTTTTCCTGACTCTGGCCATATGAAAATTGATATTCATGCATTCATTCAATTTTCTATTTCCCATAACGACAAAAATTCTATGGCCACAGATCATAAGCCAAGCAATTGGTTGTTTGCATTTTAAAGAGCAACAACAATAACAAAAATGTCGAAATGGTTTTACAAATAAATAATTTTTATGTAATCTATGTATGAATACCTCAGTTATTTGGAAATATAAGGAATTTTTTTTGTAATGAAATTGTGCATAGAGGTGTATGATTTTACAAGGTGTCGGTAATAAAAGCATTAAAAATTCTGTGTGAATAGAAAATTACTATTTTGTTGGTATTACTTTTTGTACATTTCAAGGAAGCAGATTGGCATCTAAGCTCTTTTCCAGCTTGGAGTACATGAATAAAATAATGCCTTGAAAGGTGAAAAATATTTTTTTTTTTTTTTTTTGAGAACCCGAACCCAAAAGGAATATGAGCTTACGACACTCTAAATGCATAAAATGGTCTTGGACCTTTATATAGGAGGCTACGTCAAAACATGATCCTGTATATTTCCAAGAAGGTGGTCCTTGATCCTCAAAAACCAAGTTACTTCGACAAAAAACACCGGTAAGAATTTCGAAGAACATGTCAAAACGCAAATGAATGAAGGAAGTAATCATTACTTCAAAATTCAAAATGATCAAAATTTCAATGATCTATATCGGATATAGAGAACTTAATCATGATATCAACTGACAAACGGATATTATTGAATCGACATAATGATTTGAGCACATTCCGAACCTACCCACTTTTCGTTTTGGTTTATGACACAGTTTCTATAGCTATTGTTCGATATTGACGCTGATTTGAATGCAGCATCTATTAGGCAATGTTATTTTGGACAAAAATTAATAGCAAACTAATTAAGATCCGATAAATTTTAAAATTCAGAATAAAATGTTTTGTACTCACTTCGATAGAGTTTATTTCTAGTTATTTTTTATTATATTGCATATTTATGCCGAAAAAAGTAAAAAATGGTTTATCGGGTGATGTGTATAGTCTGCACATATTTTCGAATCACCCTGTGTTTATGTTTAGTACCCATCGCGGACACAAACCAAAATATGATCACATTATCGATAACAAGGGTGACATGTACATTGGTTTTGTTCCCTACTGCGAAAGTATCGAAAAATCTAAAGTACTAAAGAATATGAAAAGTCTCCACAATTTAGTCAGTTCTGTTTTCTACTATCCCAATAGGAAATGTTCGTTTGGTATTAAAATATTTAATAATGTTGAGATACATGATCGAATGTTTATTTCATAATAAGGAGGAAGGTATGCCGTTAATACTGATAAACAATATCAACCAAATGGCCAACACGAGCACGCTGATAAGGCCGATAAAAACAAATTTATTCGAATACTCGATTGTGTATGTAACCTCAACAGTAATTGCGGTAAAAAGTCCGACGTGTGTATCGAATTGCGTACAATATTTGTTATACCCTCCACCCAAAACATGAAGTGTATATTAAATTTGTCATTCCGTGTGCAACACCTCGATATATTCTTTGGGGGTCCCCATATCGAGTATATATTACAATGTGCTACAAAACATAAAAAAAAGTTATTAATTTCTCTTTCGAGATGAGCTACATGATCGGATTTGCAATGAAAAGGAAAGCCAGAGAAATACTACATTCCCACAACTATGCGACGCGTATCGCCGTTGGTTAAGCGGCTCATCAGGCATATTGGGCAATGTGGCTTACAAATGTCTTCACTTGATAAGTTGTATCTATGTCGACTATTGTTGCGAAATTGCATCTACGAATTAAATTCAACCGTGTCAAGGTTCGGACATTTGGCATCACACCAGAACATTCCTTTTCCGAGCAGATTTTTCTTGTAGTGACGGACTTTTTTTCCATACAGACTACAATATTTTTCTTCAATGGTATGCAACTGCATATTGTGCAACCTTAGGAAGATAAGAAGGTGGCTTTGAACGCTAAAGCTCCGGACATCAACAGATGCCATGGGAACCAGGGTTAAAATCCCAGCCGGGCTCAAGCAGAATTTTTGAGTTTTGTTTTTATGCCTTTTTATGGCGAAGGATCATTCATGTAAATGTTTTTTATTAATTTCCCTTTCGAGATGAGCTACATGATCGGAGTTGCAATGAAAAGGAAAGCCAGAGAGATACAGTAGACCACGGATATAAGAACATTCAAAAAAATCGAGAAATTTGTTCTTATAAGCGGGTTATTCTTATATGAATGTATTTTATATAATAAACCGCATTCTTATATGGGTGTAACCTTTTCTTTTCACTATGCGACGCGTTTCGCCGTTGTTTCAGAGGCTCATTAGCCATATTGGGCAATGTGGCTTACAAATGTACCAATTCTGGTTAGTTGGAGTTTCTGGAACACTATAATA
This sequence comes from Musca vetustissima, assembly GCF_032173495.1. Taxonomy (NCBI): domain Eukaryota; kingdom Metazoa; phylum Arthropoda; class Insecta; order Diptera; family Muscidae; genus Musca; species Musca vetustissima. The sequence continues at coordinate 38,508 of NW_026884411.1, read as the reverse complement.
TCTTTAGTTTTTCTGGGTCACTTCGAAAATTTGTTTATTAATGGTAAATGTAAAGAAAACCATGGTCTCATAGATTTTCAATTTGAAACGAGATTAACTTCTTTTATTTCTAACGGATTTATGTTATTCTTTTTATACCCTCCACCATAGTATGGAGGGTATATTAATTTTGTCATTCCGTTTGTATCTCACCGAAATATTCTTTTCCGACCCTATAAAGTATATATATTCTTGCCACGTCCGTCTGTCCGTCCGTCTGTTGTAATCACGCTATCTTCCGAAGGAATTTAGATAGGGTGCTGAAATTTTGCATAGGGTTGTCTTTAGTCTGCAGGCAGGTCAAGTTCGAAGATGAGCTTTATCGGTCCACGTTTAGGCATAGTTCCCATATAAGGGTACCCCCCAATTTTCGGTATTTTGAGGTTCTTGAGGGCGTTTTTCAACTGAATTCTCTCCATATTTTCGGATAGCCCCCATATAAGGGTACCCCCAATTTTGAGGTATTTTGGGGGGTTTGATCGCATTTTTCGACCGAATTCGCTGAAATTCAGTACTTTGAGTTCTTATTGGGTAGCAAATCTATATACTAAAAATTATAAATATAGGTCAATTTTTTCGGGTAGCCCCTGTATAAGGGTACCCCCCAATTTTCGGTATTTTAGGGTTCTTGAGCGCGGTTTTCAACCAAATTCGCTGAAATTTGGTACATTGGGTTCTTATTGGGTACCAAATTTCCACACTAAAAATTATAAATATAGGTCCTCTTTTTCCGGTAGCCCCCATATAAGGGTACCCCCAATTTTCGCTATTTTGAGGTTCTTGAGCACGTTTTTCAACCGAATTCCCTGAAATTTGGTATTTTGTAGTCGTATATGGTAACAAATTTCCCTACAAAAAATTATTAATATGCACCCCCTTTTTGGGGTAGTCCCCATATAACCCCTTTTTATATTAAAATAGTTATGCAATCTGTTCCGCGTTTTGGTTTGGTTCTAAGACTGTTGTAATCATATCACCTGCGGAGGATATCGAGATAAAAAACTAGAATGTAAGGTTCGATAATGAACTATATATGAACTATAACCCGTATTTAGACCTAGCCCCTGTGTGGGAGGTACCAGAAGGAGTGGACCGATATTCCCCATCTTCAAACTTGAACTAATTTTGGAAGAAATTATAAGATGGCCAAAGTTTGGATGAAATCTAAATTTTCTGAAACAAATTTGGTCTAAAGAAACATGGGGTCTAGAACCATTTTAACCGTGTAAAAGTGTATACACCCTCATTATCCATTAAAAATTTCTGAAATTTGTTTTATAGTTTACATTGTGTTTTACATAACTGGTTTGTGGAAATGTCGATATATGTTCACTTTTTTTATTTTCCCTATATTTTAATTTTAAGTACCTGTCAGTATATCTATGGTGGAGGGTATCCAAAGTTCGGCCCGGCCGAACTTAACGCTTTTTCACTTGTTTTCTTTCGATTAGTAGAATTTTTCCTTTCAAACAAATGATAGTATTGATGCCCATTTTGGTGTAACCCCATAAAACGCTAGTCCTGCTATTAGGTAATCATATTTTTCTCACGAGGTCTTTTCAATACATAACATGAGTTTTCTCCTCCATTAATTTTACATATTTTGAATGTCATCCTCATGGTGGAGGGTATATAAAGTTCGGCCTGACAGAAATTAACGTCGGTTTAACTTAGTTTGCGGTCAAAAATAAAAGAAAAAATCTAAGGTCCGCCATATTGTTAATTTGTGTGCCAACTCACTAATCCTAGTTAATTAATACTTAAGTGATTTTAAAAAATATATTTGACAAAATATGTATATTATTCGATATAAATACCAAATTGGAACATCAATGGGTTAATATGAGTACAATTATTTTTATTTTTATAGGTTGGCAACTCGAATTGTAAACAATTTATTTTTGCATGTATGTATACGCGATACACTTGTAACTCTCAAAACAAGCTGACTTCAAATATTTAAACAATATCTCCTCTCTTGCATTTTAATATAATGTATTCCCTCTCCTCTTGTATATAATGCGAGCAATTGTTTTGCAATTCCTCATTACACTCTCGATCATCATTCTTTGTTTACTTTATATGACTGTAGACTTCTTAACGATGGTACACCAATCATTATTTCAAGTGCAAAACTCAAAGAATTATTTTGTTATTGTTGTTGTTTCGTTTAGTTGTGTCATTCTGCAGACGAACAACTATTCTCGGGACACACAACAAATATGCATGTATATAGATATGTATGTATAAATGTACATAGGTTAGCATTTACTTATGCTGTTTTGTTCAACAAAAGAAACATTTGCGGTTTTATTCTGCGTTTTAAAAATTCCCATATGCTGTCGCTCTCTGACCGCACTGCTGACCACAGGTTAATTTAACAGTTGAGTGCTATAATGTAGCACACATAAACATAAGGCATATGGAGTCAACTTAGAGTGATGGTAGATGATATTTCTATATCTTCCACCATCTGGTGTTCTTGCAAAATTTCTTTAACAAGTCAGTTTGTTACTAGAATGTTAATATACAAAAATACAGTCACTAAGGTTGAAAAACTAGACTAGGAAATTTAACATAACAAACACATAGAAGATATGATCATATGTACAATATCATATCGGTAGAAAAGAATGGAATCTGACATATTAAAATATGTGATATACAAAGATATTTGAACCTATTTTAATTAAGCTACACATATATCACTCTGAAACCTATGAAAAATATCATGTCCATCGGACAGACTTAGGTTCTTTGGTACACCATTTGTATGAGATCGAATTATGTATGGGAGCTTTATGTAAATCTGGACCGACTTGAGCAAACGATTCATACATCCTTTGCAATGCTGCAGCACAGTGCTCCGCCCAAAAGTACTTCATATACCTAACATCGGAGAGGAGTATATATGGGAGATTTATCTAAATATGTACCAATGTCAACTGAACTAGGGACACATTTTTCTAGGCTTAATTTAATAACTTCGCGTAAATCGAAAGAAATTTAAGAACTTTGGTGCACCATTTATTGAACGAAATATTGGAGTTATATCTAAATCCGAACCGACTTCAATAAAACCTAACTCATGGCATTCTAGACTTAATTTAGTACGCTATAAACAATTTGGTCTCTCTCTCTCTATTGGGGGCTTGATGCACCATTTACATAAAATCAGACAAAATTATATATGGGAGCTATATCTAAATCTAAACAGATTTATACAAAACTTCACATACGTCAATGTGTACTTAACCTATATATGGGAGCTATATCCTAATCTGAACGGATTTTTTTTTCAAATTTCAATAGGGTTCGTCCTTGGGCAAAATAAGTGGGCTGTGCCAAATTTTATCTCATTCGGTTCATAAATGCGACCTTTACTCTTTATAATTTAACATGGACAGGCAGACGGACGGACATGCACAAATCGATTCAGAAAGCGATTCTATGGATATTCGTAAAAGGAATCATGGGACCTGTACCAAAGTGTGGTGGTATAATTATGAAAAATGTGCCTAAAAGCCCAGTTAAGGGAACCCCTCCCATTCTCGATTTTAATTTTTCAAGATTTTCAATGGGCTGGTAAATCAATACCAATGCTTATTAAGGTTTGTAACTTTTCACATATATATTTGAAGATTTAAAAAGGAAGAAAAATAATTTATAAAAAATTTTTGTTGTTGTCTTGTTGTTGTTTTTTGTAAATAAAGAAAAGTCCTTATTTTTGATGGCGGGCATGATAACTCCTCACTGGAACATCGGAATCCGAAAATTCCAACGGTGTAAGAAAGAGTACATGTCTGGCTCTCGTATAAACTAGGATTATTGACTTCGCTCTAAAATTAACAAAATGGCGGACCTTTGAAAAAATATTTTTGGAAAATCGCCGATTTTGGTGATACCCTTCACCACTTTGGGTAAATTCAACAGATGAATCTTAACAGACATCGCATTTTTGATTTTCACGAAACTTAACACACATCATTCTAGACTTTATTCAGTACGCTGTACCAAATTTAGTGGAAATCGAAAGGTATACATAGACTTTGGTAAACCATTTTCCTTAAATCGGACGAAAATATATATGGGAGTTATATCTAAATCTGAATCGATTTTCATGAAACTAAGCACACATAATTCTAGTCTTAATTCAGTACGCTGTGACAAATTTCGTGCAAATCGAAAGATATTTAGGGACATTGGTGCACCATTTACCTTAAATCGGACGAAAATTTATATGGGAGCTATATATAAATCTAAACCGATTTTTCCCAATTTCACTAGGGTACGTCCTTGGGCTAAATAAGTGACGTATGCCAAATTTCATCCAATTCGGATAATAAATGGGACCTGTACTTTGTTTACAGTTTAACATGGACAGACGGACGGACGGACATGCATAAATCGACTTAAAAAGTGATTATATGCATATTCTCAAAAGGAACCATGGGTCTATCTTGATTCCTTTTGCCTGTTACAAACATATGCACAAAGACATACTACCCTGTACCACAGTGTGGTGAAGGGTATAAAAAACCAAATTACAAAGAATTTGGTTGAAATTGACCTATATTTATAATTTATAGTGGAGAGATTTGCTACCTAATAAGAACTCGACGTACTAAATTACAGTCAATTCGGTCGAAAAATACGATCAGAACCCCCAAAATACCAAAAAATTGGGGGTACCGTTATATGGGGACTACCACAAAAACTGGACTTATATTTATAATTTTTAGTGGAGTAATTTGGTACCCAATAAGAACCCAACATACAAAATTTCAGAGAATTCAGTTATAAAACGAGCTCAAGAACCCCAAAATACCGAAAATTGTGTGTACCCTTATATGGGGACTATCCGAAAAAATTGACCTATATTTATAATTTTTAGTAGGGAAATTTGCTACCCAATAAGAACTCAAAGTACCAAATTTCAGCGAATTCGGTCCAAAAATGCGATCAAACAACCCAAAATACCGAAAATTGGGGCTACCCTTATATGGGGACTATCCGAAAAAATGGACCTATATTTATAAATTTTAGTAGGGAGATTTGCTACCCAATAAGAACTCAAAGTACCAAATTTCAGCGATTTCAGTTAAAAAACGTGCTAAATAACCTCAAAATACCGAAAATTGGGGGGGTACCCTTATATGGAGCTATGCCTAAACGTGGACCGATTTTCTCCAATTTCAATAGAGTCGTCCTTGGGCCAATTAAGTGATCTGTGCCAAATATCATCCAAATCTGATCATAAATGCGACCTGTACTTTGTTAACAAAAATACATGGACGGACGGACAGACATACATGCATAAATCGACTCAGAAAGTGATTTTATGCATATTCTCAAAAGCAACCATGGGTCTATATCGATTATTTTTGCCTGTTACAAACATATGCACAAAGACATAATACCCTGTACCACAGTGTGGTGAAGGGTATAAAAACTTCACCTACGGCAATGTGTACTTAACCTATATATGGAAGCTATATCTTAATCTGAACGGATTTTTTTTCAAATTTCAATTGGGTTCGTCCTTGGGCTAAATAAGTGGACTGTGCCAAATTTTATCTCATCCGGATCATAAATGCGACCTTTACTCTTTATAATTTAACATGGACAGGCAGACGGACAGACATGCATAAATCGATTCAGAAAGCGATTTTATGGATATTCGTAAAAGGAATCATGGGACATAATAATCTGTACCAAAGTGTGATGGTATAATTAGGAAAAATGTGCCTAAAAGTCCATTTAAGAGCCGGTCGCGCATAGTTTTGGAATTTTACCATAGATAGTCCTTGAGGTCTTAATAACAACGGTATAAATTATATTTAAATTATTTGTTGCATTTCAGGGCTTTTGTAAATTTTAAAAGGATCACCGAGAGATTTTGGAGAAGCATATCTCAAAAATTATGGACAATTTTAAACAAGTAAAAAAGGTTCAGCCTATTGTTCGAGGACGTTTTATTTTTCGCTTTATATTAGGTATATGGTTTCATCAAAAGGGTTTCAGATTTAATTTTGATCGAGGCAGTTATTCCATTCACTTCAAGTTAAATTTCCAAGTTGATAAAATGTTGATCCTTTGTGAGAGTGGTACCAGAACGGGTTCCACCTTCGGACTTGATCTAGGCTTGGTAAAGATAGATGGTACAATGTTTGGTTCAATTCAGATATTCCATTGACCTGATATTGAATTTCTAAATATTGAAAATTTTGACCATTTAGGGGGAAGACACCAGAAGGAGTGGACCAATGGGTCCCATTTTCGGGCTTGATCTAGGTTTGTTAACGATAGAAGATTCTACAAAGTTTGGTTCAAATCGAATTGTCCGTTCGCATGATATTATAAAATTAATTTTAAACGCATTTTTGGCCATTTGGTACCAGAAGGAGTGGACCGATATTCCCCATCTTCGAAGTCGAAGTATCCTGAAATACGAATTTCCGCTGGAACAAAAATTACACCATCGTAATCAATATTCCAAGGTCTGAACATGCAGTACAATTATCATTTTCGGCACGAATGTATATCGGCCTCCAAAAACCCGGTATGTAAAAAAAGCATAGTCCTTTTGTTTGAAAATGTAATTTCCTTCCCAAACCATCTGCAGTATTGGTGTACATAACTAATTACTTTCCACCCAGATTGTTGCTTCTCAAATATTCGGCATATTAATTGTCTAATAATTTTAACTGTTTTCATTTACAATGTGCTGCTATAATACTCCCCACGCCTGTAGTCCGTTACGCTTAACTTCATTTTGGTTTATTTTGTAGTAGACTGCCAGAAGGAAACTCTTAGCAGATTGTATTGTTGTGGTGTCTTTTTCCAGTTGTTTGTTTTCATTCCCATGCACAAGATCGTTTGTTTTGTTTCGTTTCTTGTTTGTGCGACTCTGCCGCTCCAAGACAACAAATATCTCTCTCACTCACTTACTCTCCCTCTCCATGCTCTCATTTGGGGGGATTGTGTCAGCATTTGCTCTATGCTGTGTGTATACAATTTTGTGTCTTTTCTTTACAGTTCAGTGATCTACGCGATGTTGCCCTAAAAGTACATACAAGCGAATGAAGAAACAGCAACAACAACAATTACCGCAATACCGAGAAGTGCCCTTTTTTATGAAAAAATAAAATAAAACAAATTTTTAAAATTAAGAAGAATATTGATGTGTTATGTTTTGTTTTTGTTTTTAAAAGTAATTGTGATTTTTGGTGTTTTGTGAAAGAGGTGATACATCTTAAAAGGTTAACAAAAAATTACAACAAATTTTACTAAAAAAGTTTTCATATAAAACCGAATATTGTTTTGTGCTTTAAAAATAGTTATTATTGAAATTGTGAAAATCTTAAGCAACTAAATATTAAAACATATAGTAATAATATATAGAATGCTTTTGAATTGTCTACGAAGCAATTTGTAAAACAAATAAAAATGTCTACCTTAAAAAGTGAACAACAACAACAAAAAAGAAATAATAAAGCCATCCTTTTATTGTCTATCTTTCAATTCTATTTCGAGTGTATAACAATTTTTTACATGAAGTATTCGAACTCTCTTTGGTAATAGGGTTGCCATGAGATAACGAACAATGATTTCCAATGGACTAGCAGAGATTATTTTGAACAAGAACAATACTAGTAATGTGTTTTCATGGATTTCTTCGCAATCGAATAAAATAATTAAAAAGTATTCGTTAAGTTCGGCAGAACCAAACATTTTGATCCATACACGATAAGGATACGAAAATTTTTTATGAAATTAAATTTCTAAACTCACTTAAATCTATACCATACTGTAGCGAATGTTTTTTATCGTATGGCTCAAATGTAAGAAAAAACGGTCGGAACCGTTGTACCATAGCACGAACGTTAACCTATGCCGAATCCTTTTACAAATAAAATTTTACACCAACGGTGAATAAAATATTACAATTTTTCCCAAAAGTCTCAAAATCCCGATTCTTGAGTTTATCAGTATTTTGTGTGTGGAAGTTTGCTACCCAATCAGAATTTAAAATAAAACTAGGACCAATATTTCACGACGTTACAAACTCTTGGGGCTGCACAAAGCTATAATACCCTGACAACATAGTTGTGTAGGGTATAAAGATTGTAGCCAACTAGGTTGGAGAATGTGTCCAAAATTCTTAAATACAGTAAAATCTCACTAATCCGGATAATTGATTGTAGGCCCCAATCCGGATTACATTTTTTTTCGGATTACCGAGGTTTTTAAATTTGCTTAATTATACCCCTCACCATAGTGTGCTGCAGGGTATTAAGTCTTTGTGCATATGTTTGTAACAGGGAAAAGGAAACGGAATTGTAAACAGGTTACATTTGTACAGGTTACATTTCTGATTCGAATTGGATGAAATTTGGCACAGCTCATTTGTATTGTCCAAGGACAAACCGTGTTGAAATTGGGAAACATCGCTTCAGATTTAGGTATAGCTCCCATATATATGTTCGTCCGATTTAAATTAAGACCACAATGATGTGTGCTAAGTTTCGTAAAAATCTGTTTAGACTTAGATATAGCTCCCACATATATTTCCGTCGGATTTTATGCAAGTGGTGAACTAAAGTTCTTATATATTTTTCGATATCCACGAAATTTGGCATAGCGTACCGTATTGGGTCTAAAATGATGTGAGCTAAGTCTCGTAAAAATCGGTTCAAATTTAGATATACCTACCATATATAGTTTCGTCCACTGTTATGTAAATGTTGCACCAAAGTCCCTATATATCTTTCGATTGGCACGAAACTGCGTCTAGAATGACATGTACCAAGTTTCGTGAAAATCGGTTCTGATTTAGATTTAGCTCCCATATATAATTTATTTAAATTGTGCCCTAAAGACCCAAAGTTTATAAATTAATATCTGGCAATTTTCGTTGAAATCGGTATAGATTTAGCTATTTTCGTTGGATTTGAGGGAAATGTGCACCGAATGACATGAAATTTTGCACGACGTATCTTATTGAGACTAGAATTACGTTATAGGGTTTTATTGAAATTGGTGCAGATACAGACACAGCTTTCATATATATTTCAAACGAGTATCTGATTGAGATTAAATTGAGAATATTGCGGCCTAGGGAATAATGTGTATCAAGTTTGCTCTAAATCGATTTACATAATTGTGTCCCATTTTACGCAAACGACTACACAAAGATCACATATTCAAGTTCGTTCAATTTCAAGTCAATGTTCTTTCAATAAGGCGACGTCTGTTAGGAGACCTATGCAGAATATACCCAAAATGCGGCCCAGTCCGCCTTTACTAATTTACTTACTTTACCGACTTTACTGGTTTTATAATGAAAAAACCAAGTGGATACGTTGGACTGTGACTCACGGTATATCGGTCCACTTTTTGGGGTAGCGTGTACATTTTTCAACATAACTAGCTTTAATATGGTATTTTGGATTTTCACTGGGTAGAAAATCTTCCTATAATGGCAGCGCCGCATTGTGTTTGGTATTGAAACTGTGATAAATCGGCACACGTTTTGTTATAATCCCTATAAACTAGAGGCGTGCAACGATAAAATGCTCAGAGAAGAAATGAGAAACCGCCATATGAAATGACTTACTAAAAGAGAACCGAGAGAACGAACTTATTGATACATGTAAACAAGGGTACCAGTTCCAATGCTTGCAAAGCATTACTATAAAGTTTATAAATGTTTATAAATGTCTCCACAAAAAATTATAAATATAGGTCAACGTTCACCAAACAGGCGCCCACGGGCGCTTTGGGAGAGTACTAAACAATCACAGCTCTGTGTTCGAACTCAACATTATTCTCGACATCGAACATGTCGTATGCTTTGCAATGCTTTAACATATACGATATGTACCGAGAGAGCGAAAATTACTCTCCCAACGGATCTATGCGTGTGTCCAACACAATCATAGCAGTTTGTATATGTATTGTTGGCTAACCCTGCTATAAACGGTGCTTCAAATATTTGTTATTTCTAGTTGCATCTGAATTGTCTGCAAAATTAGTATTCTCAGTTATCATCATTACGAAGTGACTGTATGTTGGAATTCCGGGACATTGGAGAGTAAAAAACTGCTCCACAGAACATTTGAGTCCATGTTTCTGTGCAGTCCGCATACGAAGGTCGCGAGTCATTTTCGATATGATCGGGGTTCTAGAACAATTTTCAAAATGTGTGTTTCTATTTTGGTATTACGTTTTCTAGTGGCCCGATTTTAGGTATTTTGAATATCCAACTCATGTTGGAGGGTATAATTAGTTCTACCCTACCGAACTTAATGATGTGTTTACTTCTTTTTCCTTTTTATACCCTACACAACTATGTTGTCAGGTATTATAGCTTTGTGCAGCCCCAAGAGTTTGTAACGCCGCGAAATGTTGGGCCTAGACCCACCTTTAAGTATACCGATCGTCATATCTCGACTAGCTGAGTCGATCTAGACATGTGTGTCCGTCCGTCCGTCTGTCCATTATAATTTGTAAACACGATACAGGCCACAGTTATGGACCAATCTTCACGAAATTTTGCATGTAGGATGGGTTCCGGCCAATGAAGACCCCTATTGGTTTTGTTAAAGATCGGTTAATATTTAGGGGATGAAATGGACCAAAAACTTTATTTTTTTTCTGATTTTCTGGTCGCTCTAGACGCCGCAATTATGGTCCAAATATCGCGAATTTTTACATGGAGAAGGGGATCGGGCCAAACAATAAGCATTTCTCTTTTGATAAAGATCAGTCAATATTTAGTGGGTCAAATGGGCCCTGTGGACTTTAGTGTGAAAAATTACAAAATTTGTATTTTATAGCGTATATATTTATTCCTGAAGGATATATACCCCAGAAGTTGATAGTATATCCCAGAGGCGTGGTTAACCTTTAAATTGATACCAATTATATTGTCGTATGTACTCGGATGTGAGAGTAACACTTAAATATTTAAAGGTGCTTACGTATTCATATATTATTTAGTAACCCACTCCCACACTAGAGGACGGAAATATAGCGCTGATCGCTTTGAAATTTTCCATGAGATTCCAGTTATGGTCAAGGACAACGCCAATAATTTTCGGCGATGATCAGATAAAAATTTTGGGATGAAGTTGACCGAAAACTTAATTTTTTGGTGTTTTTTTCGAGTCGATCTGTAGGCCACAATTGAAAGTCGAACATCACAACACAATTCACGGTGAAGGTAATCTGGAGAAGAAATTAGAAGAGCTGTACTAAATATTAATTAGTAATATTTGTTGACATCAAGAGGGGGCAAATATGTGCCCGAGCACAGAATATAGAACTACAGAGAGTTATATTTTCGAGGAAGTTGTGTAGGGTATCATATGGTCGACCCGTCCGACTATACTGCTCCGCTCACTGGTTTTATAATCCATCTATTTTCTGTCTTACTTATTTCCTTGTTTTCCTCCAACTGGATCCCTACCAAAATATCCCCTATTAGCATACACATGGCAACCCTATACACCCTCGCAATGAGGCAAACAAAGAGAATGAGTTGTACCAACTTCAATTCTTCTCTGGCGGTCAAAATAGTCTACAAAGAAATACCACAATGTACGAACCGGTTTCCTCGCCGAACTATACATTTCCATAAAACAACACGAAAAAAATAACAACATGGGAATGCTTTAAAAAAATACAGAAAAAAAATTACAAAAAACACAATAAGCAAATTGACAATAAATTATGGCAATATAATATTTTCTTTTTGTTGTTGTTGCTGCTGTTAAATAATAATTGTTTTTATTTATTTGTATGCACTTTTGTTGCAGTGATTAAAATCCATTAATAAAATATATATTGGACATGAAATTGTTAATACAAAAAAAAAGAAGTAACATAAAATATATGCGTTTGTTTTGAAAGTCCACATGTATGTCTGTACGTTTGTGTGAGCTAATAACAACAATAATAAAAAAAATCCCATACAATATATAATCAAGTGGTCACAACAAAAATAAAATCAATTGAAAACCTATTATAATTGGGCACGTTTCCTCATGAAGTGCTGGGAAAACAAGTGAAACGAATTAAAACATAATAATAACGACGCGGCCAAACAAAAACCCTATATTTACACCGCACAGAAGCAGTAGCAGCAGCATCAACAGCAACAACCTCAATAATCCAATTGAGGTTGTGGTCATCATCGAGAGTGTGGGGGAAACAAAATTTCCTTCCTCATTCAAACACACACGCCCACACTAAGTCAACAACAGTGCACAAAAAAAAAAAGCGGACCAGCCAAACAACAATCAGCCGAAGCGCATTTTGCGTTTTCCGCTCTCAACCAGTTTTCCATATCCTGTTTTACATTGTTTGTTGTAACGTTCCAACACGTTTCACGGAACAACGTCATGACGGAACGACGACACCGAGGAGCGTTTACAAAAATGTGGCCAATGTCCATAATGGTGACATTCGTGGTGTTGGCAGTGTGTGTGAAAAATATATCCTGCGATTATGAAAATACATGGAATTTTTACAACGAACAACCATGTTGTGGCGGCAGTGACAATGCGAACTATGCCACCAAACATCGAAGAGGTAATTATGAATTTAGAATATAAAAAAAAAAATAAACACAGAGAACAATTACAATGATGTTTACAAATATGTGCATTTTAATGCAGGATACTTCATTTAGAATAGGGTGGGTGGAAATGTGGAAATTCTGATTTGTTTATATTTGGAACATTAATAGGAGGGAGGAAGATTTTGTATGGAACCAACAATGAAATTTAAATAAGTCAATATTATTTAGCTGTTTAAAAAATGTGCGCACTACAGTTTTGTTGTGTCCTTGGGCTAGATCTTTTCACGAGTAATCAGTTGTCATCTGTGTAGCTACGGATATAACAACATCCAAAAAAATCGAGAAATTTGTTCTTATAAGCGGGTTTTTCTTATATGAATGTATTTTATCTAATAAACCGCATTCTTATATGGGTGTAACCTTTTCTTATGTCCGTGTTTTTATACCCTTCACCACACTGTGGTACAGGGTATTATGTCTTTGTGCATATGTTTGTAACAGGCAAAAATAATCGAGATAGACCCATGGTTGCTTTTGAGAATATGCATAGAATCACTTTCTGAGTCGATTTATGCTTGTCCGTATTAGGTAGCAACTCTCCACTATAAATTATAAATATAGGTCAATTTATTCGGTAACCCCCATACCAATTTTCGGTATTTTGGGGTTCTTGAGCGCGTTTTTCAACCAAATTGTTTGTAATTTGGTTTTTATACCCTTCACCACACTGTGGTACAGGGTATTATGTCTTTGTGAATATGTTTGTAACAGGCAAAAGGAATCAAGATAGACCCATGGTTCCTTTTGAGAATATGCATATAATCACTTTTTAAGTCGATTTATGCATGTCCGTCCGTCCGTCTGTCCATGTTAAATTGTAAACAAAGTACAGGTCGCATTTATTATCCGAATTGGATGAAATTTGGCATACGTCACTTATTTGGCCCAAGGACGAACCCTATTGAAATTGGGAAAAATCGGTTCAGATTGAGATATAGCTCCCATACATATTTTCGTCCGATTTAAGGTAAATGGTGCACCAAAGCCCCTATATATTTTTTGATTTGCACTAAATTTGGCACAGCGTACTTAATTAAGCCTAGAATGATGTGTGCTAAGTTTCATAAAAATCGGTTCAGATTTATATATTGCTCCCTTATATATTTCGGTCCGATTTAATGTAAATGGTGCACCAAAGTCCCTATATATTTTTCGATTTGCACGAAAGTTGGCGCAGCGTACTTAATTAAACCTAGAATTGTGTGTGCTAAGTTTCATAAAATTCGGTTCAGATTTATATATAGCTCCCATATAAATTTTCGTCCGATTTAAGGTAAATGGTGCACCAATGTCCCTAAATATCTTTCGATTTGCACGAAATTTGGCACAGCGTACTGAATTAAGCCTAGAATGATGTGTGCTAAGTTTCGAGAAAATGGGTTCAGATTTAGATATATCTCCCATATATATTTTCGTCCGATTTAAGGATAATGGTGTACCAAAGTCTCTGTATATCTTTCGATTTTGCACGAAATTTGGTACAGCGTACTGAATAAAGTCTAGAATGATGTGTGTTAAGTTTCGTGAAAATCAAAAATGCGACGTCTGTTAAGATTCATCTGTTGAATTTACCCAAAGTGGTGAAGCGTAAATTCGTGGTAAAGGGTAAAAATAAATAAGTCGGCCCCGTCCGACTTTACCACTTCCCTTACTGGTTCTTATATAAGATGTTCTTATATCCGTGGTCTACTGTAATAAGAGTATACCTCAATGTGTTATAAAAAATGTCAACGATTTCTTCGAAAGATTCTGCAAAAATATGATCAAATGTATTCTTTTATTGCTATATCGGAACGAGTACCATGGCTAATATATATGGTTTTATTGATTTTATATCCTTCAACATCAATTGATCATTCGACCTAAAAAGGCATAAAAACAAAACTCAAAAAATTCAGAGTCAGCCCGGCTGGGACTTGAACCCTGGTTCCCATGGCATCTGTTGATGTCCGGCGCCTTAGCGTTCAAAGCCACCTCCTTATCTTTCTAAGGCCGCACAATATGCTGTTGCATAACATTGAAGAAAAATATTGTAGTCTGTATGGAAAAAACGTCCGTCACTACAAGAAAAATCTGCTCTGAAAAGGAATGTTCTGGTGTGATGCCAAATGTCCGAGCCTTGACCCGGTTGAATTTAATTCGTTGATGCAATTTCGCAACAATAGTCGACATAAATACAACTTATCAAGTAAAGACATTTGTAAGCCACATTGCCCAATATGCCTGATGAGCCGCTTAACCAACGGCGAAACGCGTCGCATAGTGGTGGGAATGTAGTATCTCTCTGGCTTTCCTTTTCATTGCAACTCCGATCATGCAGCTCATCTCGAAAGAGAAATTAATAAAAAATAAATAAATAAATTTGTCATTCCTGGAAATATTCGCCGGAGATCACGTAAAGAATATATATCTAATAAATTACTAACAATAATAGATTATGAAGAAATTTTTAATAACCAGTGAAGAGACCATCAGGGCGTTGAGTGAAAGGTGCTTCTAAGCTAAGTTGTTCCACGTCTAATGATAAAGGAAATCTAAATTTATAAGTTTTAACACTAAAATATGCTTCGTTAGTACTCTTCAGACCTGTTAGTCGATGAACGGCGCGAAGAGCCCTTCCCGACTTTGGTTATAATAGCAGTAAAGTAAAACCAAAAATCCGTATTATTAGAAAATAAACTTCAAAGTCTGGGTAAAAATTTTTCAACGAGCCAAAAAAAAAAAAAAAATTGTACAGGGTTCAATTGGCAACGTGTGACCGGGTTCGATGAATCCAAAGTAAATCGTTTTCAATCCGACGATAAAGATCATTGCTGATGAAAACTAATTTAAAGACACAACGTGAAGCACGGTTGAGTAACCGTCATGGTATGTGAAGGCTTTAACTTGAGCGACCTTGGACCGATGTAAAAATATTGACAATATAATAATGAAAGAAGTCTATTGAGAGCTTTGTTGAGGCATATTAACCGGTTTCGGTAAATAAGAACATCTATCCCGTAGAAGAAGTAATTATGGGCAGGATGGTGATCCAAGTCAAACGTCCAACTAACCTGGTTAGCAAATATTGTAATTAACGCAGTGGCCAACTCAAAGTACCGGTCTCCATCCGAAGCATAATTTTTGGTCAATCGGAAAGGAGAAAGGTGGGACATTATTTTTTATATTCTGTAGCAAATCTTGCTACCAAAAATTATAGGTCTTGGTTGATTTTTTGTTACAACCCCTATATAACCGTACCCCCATTACTTGGTATTTTGGGCTCGTTTTTCGACCAAATTGGCAATAATACGGTTTTATACCCATCACCACACTGTGGTACAGGGTATTATGTCTTTGTGCATATGTTTGTAAAGGGCAGAAGTAAACGAGATAGACACATGGTTCCTTTTGAGAATATGCATAGAATCACTTTCTGAGTAGATTTATGCATGTCCGTCCGTCTCTCTATGTTAAATTGTAAGCAAAGTGCAGGTCGCATTTATGATTCAAATTGCATGAAATTTGTTAAAGCTAATTTATTTGGCCAAGGACGAACTCTATTGAAATTGGAAAAAAAATCGGTTGAGATTTAGATATAGGTCACATATAAGTCTTCGTCCATTATTATGCAAATGGTGCACCATAGCCTCTATATATCTTCCGATTTTCATGAAATTTGTCATAGCGTCCTCAATTAAGTCTAGAATGATGTATGCTATAATTCATGAAAATCGGTTCAGATTTAGATATAGCTCCAATATATATGTTCGTCCGATTTTATATAAATTCTGTGACAAAGCTGCTATTTGTCTTTTGATTTACATTTGTAGGGTCTCCATATATATTTCGAACGGGTTGCTGATGGAGATTAAATTTTTAACAATGCGGCATACCTAATAGCGTGTATAAAGTTTGCTTTAAATCGATTTATATAATTTTGTCTTATTGTAGGGAAACGTCTCTAAACCTGCCCGAATGAAAATAAATTTAGCATAGGTTACAGAAAGGCATGTGTATGGATTGATGTTAGTAGATTCGCTTATAGATAAAGATCACATATAAAAAGGCAACATCTCTTAGGATACATATGTAGAATATACCAAAGTGGTGAAGGGCATCATATAGCTGCTGGTTTGCATCGATGTGTGAGAGCTTGCTTTGTCCTAATGCAAATGCAATGATTTGTCTACTCTTGTTAGTATTTTTCCAATTTGGTGTACTACCTAGAAATGACCGTTACCGAGGTAAAGGTGCCAAACGTGCTTCATAGTTCCAATTAAAAGATGGGTCACATTACTCTCCGTAATCGACTCCATTACACCATACATCTCGATCTCGAACCCTGGTTAGGAGGATTGTTGAATCATATTCAGGATTTACGACCCGACGATAATATAGCGGAAATAGTGCGCCAGTCGAGTATATTTTCGAATGTTCCAGTACCAGAAATGGGGCAACAGCCTTAACTTTATGGCTATACACTGCCCTGTGCTTCATGGAAATAATGTTTTTTTATCCCAAGTATTATTGGAATAAAATTCATTTCAGACAATTAGGAGAAAGTTTGCTGGTTCGTACGATATCTCTCGAAGGAAGTTCCCGATTTCTTCCAAGTTTAGATTGAGATCGATGATGGGTTATATCGGTCCACTCCGTATCGGTGCCGCCTTTGCAAAATGATTAAAAATGTGCTGAAAATAAATATTATAACATAATGGAAACTGATTATCCAATTTGAACAATTATTTGCCCAAAATAACATTGAATCCAAGCCTTTATAATGTACGTTTGTGGGTTTTATAGTTACAAACTTTGCACATCGTATTATTTTAAAAAACCTACCTTTGCTTTGTAATATTAATTTTTTGAATACCTCTATAATTTTCTAAATAACGTTTTTCATATTTCTCTTTTCAGGTAAGAATCGTATTCAATGTTAAATGGTTTTTTTTTTCTGTGGTATGTATTAACTTCGAAAACATAAATGCACTGCAAAATTGCGGTCAATGTCTTTATGAACTGCAATCTCACTTTCGCAACAAAATCGTTATATGCACTACAAAACTTCATTCCATGAATTAAATCAAATATGTAAAGGTCAGTATTACATGAAAAATGTTAAAAACTGTAATCACTTTGATCGAATTTCCGTATGTAAGTCAATATTCTGTTACATGGCATTTTTCCGGCTGCCATAACAATGCAATTATTCAGGTCGTTTTATTTATTATTTTTTGTTATTTTGTACGCGAAAAAATATCACCGCCAATTAACCATTGAAAGCAATGGACAATCACAATTGATTGACAATTTTCGCCGAGTGAAATGTGAAAGCAAAAATTATCGGCCGGACTGCCTGCCAGCCAACCTGGTGGGCTGTCTACAATAAATCTGGCTGGTCATCTGACAGCCAGGTTGACTGCTTGTAAAACGATAAAGAAGGATTCATTTTTGTTTTTTTTTATTTTATATTGAATAACTTTAATTAATTGATTATTATTATTGGTTATGTTTTATATTGGCGTTGTCATATTTTTCATTCCGTAAGTTATACATGTGTATATATTTACGATACAATGCGTATACAATGCGATTTTGTTTAACTCGGAGATCATATATGTCCTTTGGTATATATATATATATATAAAGGATATGAACCACTGCGTTGAAGTAAGAATTTTTTATTTATACTTGTTGTTCTTGCTCCTTTTGTCCTTTGGAGTATTTTTCATCATAAATAAATAGTATTAATTTCAGTCATATTTTTTTATCGATTGATTTTTATTTCGTTATATAATATATATGCGTATCAGAGTATGCAAGGTAATATGCATTGTAAAACAATGCAGAAATTTCCTCTGGGTCAGCGTAGTTTGTGGTCAAATTTTTAAATTTTACATGAAATTTACTTTCACACCTTGGGTTCCAAAGACATCGAATATAATATAAATTCTCGAATATCAAATATCTAACTTCTCCAAAGATAAATGATCCGATGTGGTGCTCTTGTTACTTCAACCCATTTTTATACCCTTCACCACACTGTGGTACAGGGTATTATGTCTTTGTGCATATGTTTGTAACAGGCAAAAGGAATCAAGATAGACCCACGGTTCCTTTTGAGAATATGCATATAATCACTTTTTAAGTAGATTTATGCATGTCCGTACGTCCGTCTGTCCATGTTAAATTGTAAACAAAGTACAGGTCGCATTTATTATTCGAATTGGATGAAATTTGGCATACGTCACTTATTTGGCCCAAGGACGAACCCTATTGAAATTGGGAAAAATCGGTTCAGATTTAGATATAGCTCCCATATATATTTTCGTCCGATTTAAGGTAAATGGTGCACCAAAGTCCCTATATATCTTTCGATTTGCACGGAATTTGGCACGGCGTACTTAATTAAGCCTAGAATGTTGTGTGCTAACTTTCATAAAAATCGGTTCAGATTTATATATAGCTCCCATATAACTTTTCGTCCGATTTAAGGAAAACGCTGTACCAATGTCTCTGTATACCTTTCGATTTCCACGAAATTTGGTACAGCGTACTGAATAAAGTCTAGAATGATGTGTGTTAAGTTTCGTGAAAATCAAAAATGCGACGTCTGTTAAGATTCATCTGTTGAATTTACCCAAAGTGGTGAAGGGTATCATAGAGTCGGCCCCGTCCGACTTTACCACTTTCCTTACTGGTTTTTTCTACCATCGTCATGTAATCCCACCGTTATGAGCTCCTTCCTTTCAACACCACCCATCTGAGAGTCTGAAAGTTAGCAGATTAGTCCGAAACCATAAGCGGAATAAATGTTTAGAATATCTAAAGTTTTTAGAGTATCAGGGCATGTGTTTGGTATCTTGCTGTCAATTCGAGCCCAATACGAATTGAGACGGCTGCACTATCCCGATCTTATTCGGCTGAAATCATTCTCGTTTGTATACGCATCTGTCGTGCTTCTTCAGCTAGAACTACATTCACGTGGTATTGGACAATTGCCGGGGTCACTCTTCCGTGTGAATTCTGGTAAATTCTGTTCAATAAGCCTCTGTGTTCCCTCTTACACTTTTGGACCTCTCTCTCTCTCTCTAGATTATGTAGGTCTCTCCTCACATGCCGGTGATCCATAAGGTAATGGCTGTATCAACAACATCCTATTGTGACTCCTCGTGTAAATGGTCCATTGGTGTCATATGGTGGTTGCCTGTCGCAGTTCTCAGGGCGGCACTGCATGTCGATTACGAACGTCACAGGTGCCGCATAGCTTACCACCGATCCACATATTACTTTGTAGGAGGTCAACAAGGTATCTTTATCAGCACCCCAAGAGCTGCTGACAAGCGACTGGAGGATCTCGTTCTTGCATCTCACTTTTCGCAAACAGCGGTGGCTTGCGTGGATGTGTTAATTTAAGCTATCGAACGTTACTCAAAAAATGTTGATTTAATTTGTGATCGGAATTAGTACATCATCGACCATGATTTTCAGCAGATTGGCTGTGCATTTAACGGCGGATATTTTCATAATTCCTCAGGTGGAAAGTTTAATCAGCTACATAGACATTTAACCCTTCACAAATGTCATCGATAATGGGACCCGACGCCATGATCGTTGGATCATCAACATACATTACGATATCTATGCCGTCCGGTGGTTGTGGAATTTCGGAAAGGTAGAGGGTATACTAGAGTTCATATCCCTTTTTAACTTTAATTGTTTCTGAATTCCACACATGACTGGCGATCACACATATAATTGATTATCCAACGTTTCAAACTAGGCCGGAGGTTAGTCTTCTCTATGTCCTTGAATTACTTAGCCTGGTTGACTGTATCGAAGGTTTTCGATAGATCAAGAGCCACTAAGGCTTTCGATAAGGCAAGAGCCACTAAAAATATTTCTTTCGCACGACTTGTTCAGGTTAAGCCCTCTGCTTACATGTATGGTTATGGCGTGTAATACTGTAAAAGTGCTGGCTGGCATCCTTGTTGGGCTTCAGTATCGGAACCACCCTGCCTATTTTCCAGGCTTCAGGAACAAGCTGGGTAGCTAACGTCAAGTTGAGTACATCAGTTAAGTACTTTACCCCAGGTTCATCCAGTTGCTTCACCATTACCATTGAGATTGCTTCCAGGTCTGACGCTTTGTATGATTTAGCTTTTTTTAATTTACATGTGCAACATGATCATTCGTAAATTGTGGTGGTACCTCCTCGGCTCGGAAGGCTCTAATATGACGAAGCACTATTCTTTTCGACTTGTCATTCTCGAGGTGTTCTATGAACTGTCCGCTGAAAACAAAAAAAGCGAACCTCTTCGGATCAGTCACTGTTACGACGCCAAACGTGACAGCCGTTCTATGATTCCTCCTTTCGGGATTCGAGAGTGACTTAATCGTTGCCCACAATTTACTTGTTGCGGCTCTAATGTTACAAAGATTTAGGTTGTCTAGCCATTTTTATACCCTACACCATAGTATGGAGGGTATATTAAATTTGTCATTCCGTTTGTAACTCATCGAAATATTAAATTCCGACCCTATAAAGTATATATATTCATGATCGGGGTAAAATTCTAAGACGATCTAGCCGTGTCCGTCCGTCCGTTTGTTGTAATCACGCTATCTTCTGAAGGAATTGAGATAGGGTGCTGAAATTTTGCATAGGGTTGTCTTTTGTCTGCAGGCAGGTCAAGTTCGAAGATGGGATATGTCGGTCCACGTTTAGGCATAGCTCCCATATAAGAGTACCCGCCAAATTTCGGTATTTTGGGGTTCTTGAGCGCGTTTTTAGCCGAATTGGCTGAACTTTGGTACATTGGGTTCTTATTGGGTCCTAAATGTCTCCACAAAAAAATTATAAATATAGGTCCACTTTTTCTGGTAGCCCCCATATAACGGTACCTCCCAATTTTCAGTATTTTGGGGGTTTTGATCATATTTTTCCGCCGAATTAGCTGTAATTTAGTATTTTGAGTTCTTAATAGGTACGAAATCTCTCCACAAAAAATTATGAATATAGGTCCATTTTTTCGGATAGCCCCCATATAAGGGTACCCCCAATTTTCGGTATTTTGGGGTTCTTGAGCGCGTTTTTCAACCGAATTTGCTGCAATTTGGTATTTTGTAGTCGTATATGGTAACATATCTCTCTACCAAAAATTATTAATATTCGCCCCCTTTTTGGGGTAGTCCCCATATAACCCCCTTTTTATATTAAAATAGTAATCTGATTTGTTCCGCGTTTTGAGATGGTTCTAAGACTCTTTTGTTATAATTTCACCTGCGGAGGATAGCGAGATAAAAAATTAGAACGTAAGGTTCGATAACGAACTATACCCGCATTTAGACCTAGCCCCTGTGTGGAGGTTTCAGAAAGAGTGGACCGATAATCCCCATCTTCGAATTTGAATTAACAATTAAAAATTTCTGAAATTTGTATTATGGTTTACATAATCCGTTTTTAGATATGTCGGTATAGGTTCACTTTTTGGTATGTTCCCTATATTTTCATTTCTAGTACCTGTCGGTATATCTATGGTGGAGGGTATCCAAAGTTCAGCCCGTCCGAACTTAACGCTTTTTCACTTGTTTTCTTTTATACCCGCATACTAATCTGTGACTTCAAAGGTGAGTTCTTTCACTCTCAGATGTTCAGATGTTTTACGACGAAGCTCATCACGATATACGACTAGCAGGTAAATGACGGGCGGCTGCAGCAGTGATATTTTCCTCTCAGCTACCCGAGGATCTCTGAAACGGGGATTGGCAAGATCTCAGAAACCTTGCCAACCAGATTTAACTTGATTTGGCAGATACACGAGGTACTTTAAATGTCCTTATCTCAATTTCTAATCGAAGTGGCTTTAATTTGAAATGCCTTGACAATAAATGTACAGGCTTATTTATTTTGTGGTTTCAATAAATAAACGTATTTTTTTCCAATCTGAGAGTCTGCCGTTTGATATTTCGTTTTCTCCTGGTAGCAATTTACAATGGCGTATCTTCCATATAAATTTCAATGTCCATCTCATGTTGTTCAGCCCGGTATACCACTCCATTTTTTGCAAATTGATTTTTCATTGATTGATACAGTGACTTGTATCAACACAACACATGATGGTACGTTAAACCTAACTGATTACATTGCTGCCAATGAAATGTCGACTATCCAAGGGAAATTTCAGATTACACCACAAATGTACCTCTTCCTCCTCTCATCTCATCTTCCTTAAATCTGTTATGGCTAATATTAAAATTTATGATCAGATCCTCTGTGGGTAGGTATATATTCGACGTGTGCATTTATTTTTAATTTCTTCATTTATTTACTGTTAATTTATTATGATGTCCAATAAAATATGAGCTAGCCGCTTGTGGCTATGTGGTGCCATGGTTTATGTGTCGTGTCCTGGAATTGTCGCCGTCAACAATAATTGTTGGTCATATTGATGGCAGGCTGTAAGGCTTGTTTGTAGACAGAAACATTGCATTAAAAATATGCATATTGTAAGTTTAATGTGAAAAATTAAATTAAAAAAGAAAAACATTTAAAGTCGAATAAGGAAAGTCAAAATCAAAAATGTTTCTCTTTTCAAAGTGCAACACACTTAATATTATGCAGGTCAGTATATGAACATTCAACTACTTCCGTTTCCATTTAACATTTGGCGATATCTGTATGTATTTAACACACCATTTCGCCTGGCTTTAATTTGTCTATTACACACAATTTGTCTATTCTATTGTACCGTGTCCGATGGTAGCTTTTCTCTATTCAACAAAATAAAATAAAAACACAACAACAACACTACAAAAATATACAAAACTACTGGATAATAATGGCTGAGACCAACAACTTTAAGACCATGCAACTTAAGCAGTTTTCTTCGTAATCGTATCACGTTTCAGCAAGTGCTTTGCTAAACGATATGCGAACACGAAGTGTGAGTGTGCGGTGGGGGCTAAGATATGTCGGTTGGTTTTATGAATGAATGAATGGGATATGCTGTTGTTGTTGATACATATTTATACATACACATATATATATATACATCTCATGTGTGTAAAGGGACATAACTAAGTGGAGTTTTATGTCCATATAAAAATATACCTTAGTGGCATGTGGAGGTTCGAAAACATAATTGTACCCTACGCGACTTCTATGGAGATAAAGTGGGTCTTTGTATTAGGGATTGAAGATAAAAGATAGGCCGTAATTATATATACCGTAATACCCAGTACGTATATAAAAAGGCCTAGTCTTCTATGTATAGAAAATAGGCCTTCTGTTGATCGAGGAGAGGTCTTATATGGATCGAAGATAGGTCGTCTAAAACGAAAAGACCAGAACTTCTTCGGACAGAAGAAGCTCTATACCACATAAAATCGGGTTTTCTAAAGACAGCAGAGAATGTTAAATATTGGGTCAGAGCGTAT
This sequence comes from Musca vetustissima, assembly GCF_032173495.1. NCBI lineage: Eukaryota > Metazoa > Arthropoda > Insecta > Diptera > Muscidae > Musca > Musca vetustissima. Next base: position 14,402 of record NW_026884411.1, on the reverse strand, counting down.
TTTGCAGTCGAAGTGGCATTCCGTGTTTTTATAGGTCCATAGTTTATAGTCCATTTGACTTCGTTTTTACAGAAAATAATAATCTTGTTAAGTGCATGTTTTGATGTAGCTCCCAAATGCCCAGATCGACTTTAGGTAATTTGAATGTGCACCTTATGGTGGAGGGTATAAAAAGGTGTTTTAAAATAAAAGGTCGTCAAGAATTTTTGTAAGTCATGTTTGTTTTAATTCCATGAAATATTGTCGTTAAAAATCTTGGATCTCTAGGTCATTGACAAATCCATATTAAACAATCCTGGCTTTTACAAGTCATTGAAGGAACGATCCGCGATTGTTTTAGGATCTCATCCTCGCTTTTTTTCAGGCTCTCGAGAAAATAAAACGAAAAATCCATGCTTGTTTTAGGTTCTTCAAAGAAAAAATACTCTTCAAAAATCCTCGATTTTTTATAAGGATATAAGGATGTTTAAGGATATAAGGATGTTTTTTTGTCTTAAAAAATATTTTTTAAGAAATCCTTATTTAGTCATGACCTGCGAAATATAAGGATATAATGATGTTTAAGGATATAAGGATGTTTTTTTGTCTTAAAAAAATATTTTTTAAGAAATCCTTATTTAGTCATGACCTGCGAAATATTCTTAAAAAAAATCACGCCTGTATTTGTTCCTTGAAAAAATATCTTTCGAAAATGTATGCCTGGATTTGGTCCTTGAAAATAGTCCTTGGGTTGGTCCTTGAAAAAATATTCTTTAAATAATCCACCCCTGGATTTAGACCTTGTGTTGGTCCCTAAAAAAGTATTCCTTAAAAATCAACGCCTTGTGTTGGCCCTTGAAAAAATATTCTTTAAAAAGTCCACCCCTGGATTTAGTCCTTGTACTGGTCCTTGAAAAAATATTCTTTAAAAAATCCAAGCCTTGTACTGGTCCTTGAAAAAATATTCTTTAAAAAATCCAAGCCTTGTACTGGTCCTTTTCAAAAATATTCTTTAAAAAATCCACGCCTTGTATTGGTCCTTTTCAAAAATATTCTTTAAAAAATCCACGCCTTGTATTGGTCCTTTTCAAAAATATTCTTTAAAAAATCCACACCTGGATTTGGTCCTTTTCAAAAATATTCTTTAAAAAATCCACGCCTGGATTTGGTCCTTTTCAAAAATATTCTTTAAAAAATCAACGCCTTGTATTGGTCCTTTTCAAACATCTTTTTTAAAAAAACCACGCCTTGTATTGGTCCTTTTCAAAAATATTCTTTAAAAAATCCACGCCTTGTATTGGTCCTTTTCAAAAATATTCTTTAAAAAATCTACGCCTAGTATTGGTCCTTGAAAAAATATTCTTTAAAAAATCCACGCCTTGTATTGGTCCTTTTCAAAAATATTCTTTAAAAAATCCACACCTGGATTTGGTCCTTTTCAAAAATATTCTTTAAAAAATCCACGCCTTGTATTGGTAATTTTCAAAAATATTCTTTAAAAAATCCACGCCTTGTATTGGTAATTTTCAAAAATATTCTTTAAAAAATCCACGCCTTGTGTTGGTAAGTATTATTTGAGTGTCCTCAAGAAAAATTGGTGTGAGGTGTTTTACCGGCTATCGTGCCCCACCTCCATTTATTATCGTCGGTGTTGTATTCTTGTATCTATATATACATGAACACTTTTTTGCAATTCCAAAAGCAACACGAAATTTTATCCTTTGTAGAATTTGTTGTCATAGTCCTGTTCGTTGTGTTGAAATGTATCTTCTTGGTTTAGCATTTGCTCTTTTCGTTTTTTCGAAGCATATTATTGTAGCAGCATGTGTATATGGCACATATCACATATAAAGTGTGGGCTATGTTGTTCCCTTATAAAACCAACATTCTGCAACTGTATATAGTTATATATTTTTTTTCGGGATAACATAACATAAACATTATATTGAAGATTATTCTACGTTAGAATTGCATGATGTTTTAACGTTCCAAATAGCCTTTCATGTTACGTTTTTGTTTTGTTTTGTTTTTTTCTTTCTTGCTCTCTTGCTATTTGTTCTTATTTCTGATGCGGTTGTTGCTGTTTCACTGCTCAAGGAATATTGTATGACACTTAAGGAACCCAAGCTATTTGGTTATGCCAGACATAACATTTAAGTTAGTAGCTGTTCTCACATGCCACAAGGCATAAACCACGAAACATTAGAAGCAGAGCGCTTGTGAAATGTCTTTCAAACACGAGTAGTAATATAGCGTGAAACATATTTGTTATGCAGTGTGTATGTATGTGTGTGTGTATTTGTATTTGGTGTCAATATGGGCATTTTTATTTCTTGGTGCATCCTTGCGTTTTTTTCCAGCAGCCACATCACACACACACTACTCTATAAAACATCATCCTTGAACGTGAACTCGTAAAACATGTTTTAAACTGGACACGAACATGCCACCGCCAACCGAATTGTGGCCTTTTGTCTTAGCTTATTTATGTTTCTTTAAACATTCTTGACAATTGTTGTTGTTGTTTTTGGTTTTATTTTACAAAATGTATCTTGAACCAATTTTCCTTGTATAATTTTTGACCGCATCTCTATCGTATGTCAGGCTAACATTTGGCCGTGTTTATAGACAGCCAACAAAAAATGTCTGGTTTAAAACCTCTTTGGAATTGTATTCGAAATAACTTTTTTTTTGGTTTTTGAAATTTATTTTTTAGTATTCCATTTTCCAAATGTCGAAAATATAGTAAATGTTTTTTGTTGTTGTTTTTTGTACCGATGAAATTAATTCAAGTGTCAATTGCAGAGACACGCAAATGGAATAGTAATTTTGGGAACTGTGGATGCATCTACAGGGTCGGGCATATGTGACCAATAATAAATTAAATTTAAGATCATGACGTATTAACGATTTTTTTAGAAATATTTTCTAAGCAACAACGCCAAAGTGGACCTCTAGAAAATATTTTTTGAAATAGAAAGCAAGCGTGGAGATTAAAAACCAGCAAGGAAAGCAGTAAAATCGGACGGGGCCGACTATTTACATAAAATCGGACGAAACCATACATGGGAGCTATATCTAGATCTGAATCGATTTTCACGAAACTTGGCAGACATTATTCCACGCTCAATTCAGTAAACTAAGCCGAATTTCGTGCAAATCGAAAAATATAAAAGGACTTTAATTCGGACAAAAATATATATGGGAGCTATATCTAAATCTGAAACTATTTATATGAAACTTTGCAGATATCACTCCAGGTTTAATTCAGTATGCCAAAGCCAAATTTCGTGCAAATCGAAAAATATAAAAGGACTTAGGTGCACCATTTACATAAAATCGGACGAAACCATACATGGGAGCTATATCTGAATCTGGACCGATTTTCATGGAACTTGGCAGACATCATTCCAGGCTTGGTCGGTATCATTCGAAAGATATATAAGGTCTTTGTTGCACCTTTTACATTAAATCGGACGAAAATATATATGGGAGCTATATCTAAATTTAAAACGATTTTTACGAAACTTGGCAGACATCACTCCAGGTTTAATTCAGTATTCCAAGTCAAATTTCGTGAGAATCGAACAATATATAGAGACTTTGGTGCACCATTTAAATTAAATCGGACGAACATTTATATGGGAGTTTTATTTAAATCTGAACCGATTTTCAAGAAACGCAACAAACATTATTCCTGACCTAATTCATTACGCTGTGCCAAATATCGTGCAGATCTAAGGATATATAGGGACTTTGATGCACCATTTACATTAAATCGGACGGACATATATATGGAAGCTATATTTAAATCTGAACCGATTTTCACGAAACTTAACACACATTCTGCTAGGCATAATTCATTACGCTGCACAGTGGGTTAGAGTACCATGTTTTCTTGGATCAAATCAGAGAAGCTATGTTAGAATATTTTTTCTTTATTTTTCAGTTAATACCATTTAAATAAGTTAAAAAAAATGTTTTCTAAGTATATTTGAGTATAATTTTATTAAGTAGTGCCAAATATCAGTGTAGGTATATAGTGCAAGGAGTACAATATGATAACTTAAACATTGAATTTTATACATCTTAAAGTTAATCATCCACATCGTCATCATCCGCAGCCGGGGATGGTCCGTATGACGAATTTTCAGGTTTTCGACTGTCAAAAAGGTGTAAACGTCGAAAACGACACATACGTGTATAAAATGTAGTAAACGTCATTTATTTCAATATTATCACCATATACAGTCATTTTCAAGAACATATATTATTTTTACTGTATATCTGGCTATTCTTTACTAGAACTGATAAAAAATTCCGAATTTTGTTTAAGAAAAAAATTTTGATATTCGATATGAATTTGAGTAAAGCATACGTTATTTCCAACTCGATAAATGTTAATAGCCATTTTATAAAAAACATAATGGTTTTGAGTGGGTGTATGTCATTTACGTCACTGTTTCTCACAGGCCACCTCTGTCCGCAGCATCACAAACTTCTGATAATTGCTCAATATGTAAAAGGGCATTTGACACAATTTCGGGTCCGTGAATAAAAAACTTGTGCAAAGTGGTAGGCATATTATACAAAGGATACGTTTCAACAAAAAGTCGTCCTGTATTGTGTGCATATATTTGAAATTTTTCATTATTAATCTCATGGCCACTGGATACAGCTATAACCGACACGTGCATTTTTATTAAATTAACATATATTTTTGTTATTTCGGCAGATTTTTCTAGCGTTTTGGTGCGTTTTTTTTGATTTCTTTAGCTAAAAATGTCATCTTGTCATTCATTGTTTGAGCGCTCGAATTCATCATAAGCTTCGACGATTATAAACAACAACGTTCGAACTTGTACCTATAAAAAATGCTAATAAAGAACGCTTTTACCCGACTACTTGAAACTGCACAACACAATCACTATTTGTTAAAACAATGAATATTATTAAAATAAACAAAAACAAAATATTATTGTAACAAAGAATATCATTAAAAGAAACAAAAATAACAACAATAAAATAATTAGAAAAAATAACATGAAAAACAAGAAAACACAACACTCAACAACAGCACCAGCCACGAGATCAATGTGACTTTTAGCTAATTTGACTGCTACAACACTTGTATTAAACAACGCATAGCTTCTAAAAGGCACAAAAGGGCAGCGTAAAATTTTGCAATATAATACAGATTTATGTCCTCTTTAATATAAACCAAAAATTATGACACGAATGTGGACGAATAATAACTATTTATCCATTTAAAATATAAAAATATTAATTTTTTTGGCATTTTCAATATAAATAACTAAATCTTAATCACTTCCAAACACAATTTCATACTCAAATGTTAACGAAGTATTTGCAAAATAACCTAAACTTCATGGTTCCGTTGAAAAATGTTTAACTTTTACAATACTTTTTAAAATAAATAAAATTTTCTACGGGAACGTTTTCACTTTTTTCAGCCTTTTTTGGCACAAAAATTTGTATGAAGTTTGACTTTGAAGTTTCACTACAAAAACACCAGTCCACTTTTGACATTAATTTCAACGACAAATGATGTAGAATTTTATATACTTTAACCGTGTGCAAAAAATGTTAACGATACTTAAAATTTAATTTTTTAATTAATCCAAGGAAACAGGGTATTCTAACCCACTGTGCGCTGTGCCAAATTTCGTGCAAATAGAAAGATATATAGGGACTTTGATGCAACATTTACATTAAATCGGACGAACATTTATATGGGAGTTATATTTAAATCTGAACCGATTTTCAAGAAACGCAACAAACATTATTCCTGACCTAATTCATTACGCTGTGCCAAATATCGTGCAGATCTAAGAATATATAGGGACTTTGATGCACCATTTACATTAAATCGGACGGACATATATATGGAAGCTATATTCAAATCTGAACCGATTCTCACGAAACTTAACACACATTATTGTAGACCTAATACATTACGCTGTGCCAAATTTCGTGCAAATCGAAAGATATAGAGACTTTGGTATACCATCTACATTAAATCGGACGAATATATATATAGGAGCTATATCTAAATCTAAACCGATTTTTTCCAGTTTCAATAAGTTACCTATGCCAAATTTCATCCAATTCGAATAATAAATGCGACCTGTACTTTGTTTACAATTTAACATGGACAGACGGACGAACGTACGGACAGACGTGCATAAATCGACTCAGAAAGTGATTCTATGCATATTCTCAAAAGGAACCATGTATCTATCTCCTTTCCTTTTGTCTGTTACAAACATATACACACAGTGTGGTGAAGGGTATAAAAATCCACGATTCCTTGAAAAAAATATTTTCTGAAACTCTAAGCTTGTCTCAAGCCCTTAAAAATTATGCCCTTCAACATTAAAATTCAAGGTTGTATGGGTCTTGAAAAAATATTCTTTAAAGTCCACAGATTTTTCAGGTCCTGCTTTTACAAATTTCAGCCTTTTGGAGGTCCTGAAAAAATGCTCTTTAAAATCCAAGTCTATTTTAGGCCCTCGAACATTTTCTAAATTCACGCCTATTTAATAAAATTAAAAATAGAAATGTTCAACAAAATTTTCTAAAAATCTAAGGTCCTTAAAAATTAAATTGCAAGCTTGTGTGCTATGAAAAACATTCTTTAAAAATCCACCTTTGAGTAATCAGAGGACCTGAAAAAATGCTCTTTAGAAAATCGAAACCAATTTTAGGTTATTGACAAAATATTTTTAAGCTATTGAGACAAAATTTAAAAAAAAACGGCACTTATTTTATGTACATGAAATAATATTCTTTAAAAAGCCCACGTTTTTTTTTTTTTTGATATTTTGACTCAAGGCCTATATAAGGTCGGCCAGTAAGCACAGGTGGGTATAAAGTTTGCTGTCAAATCATATTTTGAAACCTATACATACACAATTATGTTAGACGTCAAAACGAAACGAAAATATTAATATTTTTCAACACTCAATTCAATTTTAATTTATATTGTCTTTGTAAAGCACATTTGGACTATTTCAAGACTTTAGTTTTCGCCCCGGCAAAAAATTGACGTTAAAATTAAGTTTTCTCTATGAATTTTGCTTACTGGCCGACCTTATATAGGCCTCGTTTTGACTGGTGTTTGGTTTGCTTTGGTGCTTGAAAAAAAAATATTTGAATCCACACTTGTTCTAAATGAAAAAGTATTTTTTTCAACACAACTTCTGTGGTTTTTAAATACTTTCTGTTTCAATCCACGCCTTTAATATTTTTTAAATTGTTATTTTGGCAAATCATTGAAAAATATGTTTATAAAAATCCTTTAATGAATCTTTTTTAGATCCTTATTCCACTATTTCCTGTTTACTTTGGACAAACACTAACTTATTTCCAAGTAATGAACTATTAGACCCAGAAAGAAGTAAGCCACAATGTTAACTTGCCTAATGACCATAGAACGCATTGCAACAAAATTATGTCAGTGGAAATTCAGCACACATAAGTTGCAACACCAACTACATACATAACCTCTCACCTTTTGTCATTCCTCTCCAAAAAGAGAAAACAAACACCATCAAACTCAATAATGCTGTACGAAATTTAAAGCAAACAAATCTCGGACCGAAGAGGAAGTAATTTCAAATTTCAATAAAGAAGTCTTCTTTACAGAGGACCATTAAAACGGACGTTTTTCCTTCGTTCTTTTCATTCATTGAAGGATAAAATGTCAGGATGAAATGAGAATTTTACGATTTTTACTACCTTTAATTTCAATTTAAGTGATTCTCTTGTGGACTTTTGTTGCAGATGGCAGAAGTGATGGTATTGCTGTAAAACCGTTCGTTCGTTCATCCATTGTCGGCGCCCAACTTTTCGTTGCAAGTTTAGATAGTGCACGGGGCTTTGTTGCAAAAGTGTTTGCTAGTTTTTTCCATCTTCACTTTTCTGACTTAATATTTATCGTTCTTTTATTTCCTAAGTTTTCTACTGCAACAAATGTGACACAATGAACGGAATCTCCTTTTTTCAAGAAGTTTTGCTGTTGTTCTTCATTGCAGCTAACCTCTTGCTATCGCTGTATAAAACTATTCACCTGCAATTTGTTGCAATTCTAATCTTCATTACGCAATCAGAAGCCATCTTTTGTCGTTGCCATTGTCGTCGTCATCATCATCGTCATCTCCACACCTTTAATGTTGTCAACGGGAATGGTCGTCACCATCACCGTGATAAACGTCATCATCTTTGTTATACATAGTTCGTAGTTGAAAGTTTAACAATTTCGTGTTGCGAATAAAGAAGATGTTTTTTTTACTCGTGGCGAAATTTAGGAGCGGAAACAGGAAATCAGAAATCGGGAGTTTTATATGGAATCCTTACCCACCCTATTGATGAGCTCTAGTGCTCTGTATAGCTTTGCGTTTTAGTGGAGGGGAATATTAGGAGCAGTTAAGCTATTTTTATGTCAAACATCAAATTTAACCATAAATCCCATTGTAGGGTGCTAAATAAACAAAACAACAAAGGAAAATGATCAAAAGCACGATAAACTGCAGACAAAAAGTTAAATAGCGCCGTGTTAATAGTTTGCTACGTGGGAAATGCCATCAAAGCAAAAATCACGAAGCTGAAGGCTACAAAAAAACAAAAAATATAACAGAAAAACTGAAGAAATTTTTCTTCAAAATAGGTTTTTTTTTTATAAAATGTTGTGTTCGTATTTTTGCCTTGTTTTATCTAACAGTTTGCCCCGTTTATTCTGCACCAGCTATTGGTCTTTTTTTCTAAAAAAAAACCGGAAGAATGAAAAGTTTTAAAAAACAGACGAACATGTCCTCGTTATTGTTGAAGGCGTTTTAGATGGAAAATTCACACCAAAGTTTGTTGATTCTTTTTTTTTGAGTTCATCCGTTTTTCCTCTTTTGCCTATCGCCTCCCACCCTCCCCCCTCTGTGAGTGTGTCAATTCCTTGTAGTTTTTATATAGCTCAAATAGTTTTCTAATAATGTCATTACTGGTAGAATTTTCAAGAATATATAGGAATTTTCTTTTTTTTTCAAATTCAGCTTCGGAGGGTCGGAAAGTTGTTACGGAATTCGAACAAAATTAAAGGTGTTACGGAAAAAACTTTCTACCGGCATACATAGTTATTTTAATGTTTTGTTCGATTGTTGTTGTTTTTTCGTTATTATATTGACTGACAAAGGGTGCGAAACGTGCTGTTTTCTCAAATTTATATTTAGAAAGAAAAACTAAAGAAGGTTTGAACATTATATTGAAAAATTTCGTAATCAGGTTCTCAATAAATAATATAAAACAAAATATTTTTACAAAACTGCCTATATTCAGTTTTTTTTATAAAGACCTGCAACAAGCGAGGAATTTTAAAGAATATGTTATATAGTCCAGCAACAAACGTGGATTTTTTCAGGGACATAAGAACAGCTTGGATTTTAAAAGAATATTTTTCAGAGACCTTAGACAAGCTTGAGTTTTAAAAGAATTTTTTTAATGGACGTAATTATGATACCTTCCATGTCGATTTTACCAAGTGGGTAGGTCAGTTGAAATCACGATAGAGCGCGCAATATGAACCATACAGCTTTAGGGTGTGTGGTACTGAAAATAAGATATATATTCCTCCATATACCCAATATTCGGTATTTTTGGACTATTAAGCAAGTTGCTAGCCCAATTTTCAAACCTGAGTGTCTAGAGGTGCGCATTTTGTTTCAATTTACCATGAAATAGATCCTATATAAAATTCTCAAACCTTTTTAATTGTTTTCGATTAAAAACATCCTCTGACCGTACAAATACTGTTGTGTTAAATGTATTTTCAAACTTTATTCGGCAAGTTAGTGAGTTTCGAAAGAAACAAAACTTTACCTTAGCGTGCGTTAACGATCGACAGCGAGAAAGCAAGTTTAAGCAACGAAAGCGAGAATACAAGTAAGTCGCGGTGAGCAAATGTAGCGTAAACAAGGTCGAGATCACATCGACGACCGTAGCATTGGAAAGTCATCTCTGCATCCGAACTGAGCGAATGTGACTTCTAGGAGAGATCGTAGGAAAGAGCGGATACTCTCTCCTACAATCCGAACCAGGCGAATGTGACTCCTAGAATAAGTCCAATTAATGTGAACAATAATTGGTGTGCTAAGGAAAGGGTGAACACATATCGAACATATACATTGTCGTAAACAATGTATCGAACCTAAACAAATACTGTTTCGGAAAATACTAGTTGAAGGTTTGAGAAGTTACCTCTAGCCTCCGTTTTTCACCAGTCCATCAGACTATTGACGGTTTTTGAAATTGTAACCTGAATTTTTAGAGTATATTCTTGGCATTCTTCACTTATATTAAATTAAGTTAAATTAAATAACATTTTTTGATTTACTTTTTTTTACCAAATTGCCAAATAATTTACAAATTTAAATTAAAATCTAGAATTCAATTATCGCCATCACATACCTTTCAAATATTCGAACCTTTCAAAACACGTGTATAATACAGTCATTAATTTCCAGCAACACATCGACATCCGCTTGAAAGGCATAATCAGCACAAATGGTCAACATATACATAAAATAATTAAGAAAACAACAAACCTCTGCCCATTAATCATTATTTTATCATAGAGACGTTTAAACAAAAGACGAAAAAAAAAAAATTTTAAATGAGGTATAATTGGCTTTTTAATATTTTTTTTTCTTTCGCCATTTTTTCGAATCTGAAGTAAACGATTTTTTTTATATATTTTTAAATGTACACCATTTAGATGAAATCGGATGAAAATATATGAATTCAAACGACTTCAATCCAATACCCTATGGAATGTTTCATTTAAATGGAAAAGACATAGCCTCCCCCATTTGCATATAATCTGAAATAATATATGTGAACCTATTATGAACCGATTTCAACATCAAAATATCGTGCAACTAGAACAGGATCTCTGGGACACCATAAAATGGGACTAAAGGATGTATGTGAGCTATATTTAAATCTGAGTCGATTTCAAACTTAACAAAAACATTCTAGACTAAATTAAATAGAACTAGCATGGCCTCCTCGGTGTTTAATTTAAACAAAATCGGATGAAACTATATATGTGAGCCATGGGTCTATCTCGTTTTCATTTGCCTGTTACAAACATATGCACAAATACATAATACCCTGTACCACAGTATGGTGAAGCGTATAAACATTAAGGCTTAAACCGGAGTTAGGGATCAAGGCTTAAACCGGAATTAGGGATCAACAAACCACTCTTATCGAACCCTTTCGATGCACAGTCGATATTCCATAATTAATAGCAGATATATAATATATTTTTTTATATATGAAAGATATATGAAATTTTCTGGAAAAATCATGAAATTTTCCTCTTTTCGGATAAATAAAGGATTAATTCGAATTAAATGTCATTGGCTCTGTATTGAGGCCTAATCCGAATGAAGGCATTTACCAAGTCACCTCCTTTGGGGAAGGCTTTCTGGTTTTCTGTGGAGAAGATTATATGGTCATATGGAAAAGACCTCATAATATTCTGTAGGGAAGGCTTTCTTTTTTTCTAATAAGAAGACCTTCTTGTCTTTTATGAAGATGACATTCTGGTTTTCTGTTAAGAATACCATCTGGTCTTCTGTGATCAATACCCTCTGTCTCCTTATGAAAAGGACCTTCTGATCTTTTTGTGTAAAATACCTTCTGGTCTTCTTGTGAAAAAGAACTTCTGATCTTTTTGTGTAAAAGATTTTCTGGTCTTCTTATGAAGAAGACCTTCTGGTCTTCTTGTGAAGAAGACCTTCTGATCTTTTTGTGATGAAGACCCTCTGGTATTTTTATTAAGAAGACCTTCTGATAGTCTTGTGAAGAAGACAGTCCGATCTTCTTGTGAAGAAGACCCTCTGGTCTTATGAAAAAGACCCTTTGGCCTTCTTTTGAAGAAGACCTTGTGGTCTTCTTATGAAGGAGACCTTGCGGTCTTCTTATGTAGAAGACCTTTGAAGAAGGCCTTCTAGTCTTATGAAGAAGTTAAACTTGTTTCATCATTGACAAAGAGTGAGAAAATTGAATTTCTTTACCGATTTTGTGAAGCAATAATGTCAGTGTTACAAATAACATTTCACAGCCTCTTTAAAAGTACTCCTAATATAGAAGACATCCATGTCATAAAGTGAGTATAAACATGTATGTAGGTGTAGGATGGAACACATGACTGTAAAACCATTCATTTTTACTATAGCGGAATGGGTAGTGGCCATAGTGTCAGTGGAACAATAAGCGGTTTTTCTCTGGTGTTCTCTTTCAACTTTTCTTTTGTTTGCTTAATGACCCCCGAACACAAAGACACACATTTTCAGGCCTTCTTCATGTCGTGATTCATCTGGTCCGTAAACGGTGATGTTTACTTCGGGTGTATTGTAACATCCATCGTACGTGAACTAACTGCAATTGCAGTTGGTATCATTCGTTGGTATGGACCATGTAGAGGTTGTTGTTGTTGGGTTCGACTGGGTTTGTTAAACAAGGACAATAAGAAAATATCTTTGTCGTTTTAACTATAGTTTGGCAGATAGTTGCAGGTAGGCCAGAATTTGTACAACTCATGTTGGTGGCAGAGTTATATGCATGCATGTTCGAGCTGGTGGTTGTGGAGGTTGGTAAGAGAGCAAAGTAAACGCCTTTTACATGTTGCATTGATACATCTTTTGATGTAACGTTGAGGATGCTGGCAAACATAAACAAACGGTTTTGGGATGAGGATGATGACAATATGACCATTTTACATGGTAGTAATACAATGGTGTCAGGTAAAATTTTGGTTAGTGGGCATAAAGAGAGACCCCTTTAACACTTTGTTCCACATTGAGATTTCTTTGAATTACGTTGTTATGTCTTCCCTCAAGGATAACACACCCATTTCAATGTTTTTCGCTTTTATTTTTTAATTTGTAGTAATTCTCCAAAACTAATTATTTTTCCCTTGTGTCTCTAATCACTTCATTAACTTTAACACCACCATGTTTCCGACGCGGCGCTCATTTCATGTCTTTGTGTCTGCTAGTCTAAATTTTGTCTACCTGTTTTTTCTGTTCATTTCTTTGTGGTCTCTATTTCAGAAATAATGCTTCTAAGTCTGGTTTATTTCTTTTGTGTTATCATGCCTTTGCGTGTGTGCGTCATTCCTCTTCGGCTCTTTTTCGTGTTTTCGAAAATGAAATTTATGACTAAGCCAAAGCGAATTGACTACTACTTTAAAAACGATTGGCTTAGACCGTTTTTTGTCTGTGGTTAATGAAGCCATCATCATCAACGCCGTCGTTAAATGACTTAACCCAAGAGGTGATTATAATCATCTTTGTGTTGGAATTATTCATAGGAATGAATATATTGTGGCGTGAAGGGCAGATGATAAATTTGTTCCAAAATTGAGGAGAAAACTTGTTTCAAAAGAAGCAGGTAGAAACGTGCAGAGAGTGAATACAAGAATTTTAAAATTTCCTTTTTATAACATAAAAAAGATGCCGCCATGTAAGTGATATTCCTCGATGATACAGGTAAATTGTGGGTATGTGAGTAACTTTGAAAGGTTGCAAAATGGTAGCAAATGAATGGTAGTCGAACAATTGCTGTCAGTATTAAAATTTGTATACCCTCCTAATATTTGTCGGACATCTTAAGATAGAGGTTTGAAGTGAAAACAAGGACCAAAAATGTAGGTACTCATGAATTATTCTCATTAACGTTGTTTGCATAATGAGAAATACCACATTTTGCGGGTATAGGAGGACCAACTTAAAAATGGGATCAATATATTCCAAAATATAATACAAAATATAGCGGCCTCTATCGTTATCGACAGACGGACGGACATGGGAATATCGAAGACAATAAACATGTCTAGTATAGTGAAAATACCTTGATATTTCATAGAAAAAACCAGGAAAGTAATAAAGTCGGACGGGGCCGACTATATGATACCCTTCACCACTTTGAGTATATTCAACAGATGAATCCTAACAGACGTTGAATGACCATAAACACGAAAATGGATCCATAAATATGTCATTCTGCAACCTATACTGAATTTTTCATTTGATCAGATATAGAGTTGCTATATAAATATATATTTTGAACCAATTTCAATGAGACTTGCCAGAGATTAACTTATATTAACTACAGTTCATTGTACAAAATTGTGTAACAATCGGACAAACATTGGGTCTTTAGTGCACAATTTACATAAAATCGGAGCTAAATCTGAACCGACTTTCACGAAACTTAACACACATCATTCTAGACCTAATTAATTACGCTATGCCGTGCAAATCGATAGATATATCTTGACTTTGGTGTACCATTAACATTAAATCGGAGGAAAATATATATGGGAGCTATATCTAAATCTAAAT